>NC_042494.1:16848667-16873736 GCF_005508785.2 Acyrthosiphon pisum | reverse complement strand
ATTATATCTATGAAAGAAAATCAAATATTTGTGGGTAAGTTCATAAAAAAAAATGAAAAGTGATAAATGATAATATAATAAATTATATTATGATATCTGTATTTAAAAAAAAAATCATGCGAATCTTGTTCTTAACATATTACATATTTTGATTTATATTTATTTAAATTTAACTCCCCAAAGTGGTAACTATATTATTATTATCTCAATGCGCGAATATATATAATATTATTATACCATTACTATATGTCACTGTATATTTATGTATAAATCGTATGCATGTCGTTGTATATATATAGGTGTAGTAATGATGCAGTGTTTATGCATTTTTAAGGCGTCCGAGTTTTGACTTTAAGATATAGCAGCGTTTCCCAATAAATGAGTTCACGGCTGCAGTCACAGTGAACTCATATACTTATTATACACAGTATATATCTAATAAATAATAACGATATCTGCATCAATTTATCAAGCTAACAATGTACACGATGTAGTAATAATGCATTGAATTTTAACAACACGATAAGTACCGTGAACTGCACGATTCGCGTATGTTAGGCAGATATAATATTATATACGCGCATATAATTATAATTGTCAATCGACTGCCCTGCGCAGTTAAATATATATCTGAAAAATAATATATTTTCGTTTATACTTTAGCACTGAAATAAATTCTGAGTTTGATTTTCTCGCCAATTAGGTATTTTTGCGTAAGCATGCCTGCAGTAGATATGCATTTTATGTTTTAGTTAGAATTCATATAGGTACCCGCGCAGAATATAAAAGTCAATATGTATGTATACTTTTAGATTTGGCCGCGAGAACGGAAAAATTCAGAGTGAAGAAAGAAAAACGAAAAACGTACAACAAAGAAATCTGACATTATACCGTGAATTAATAATGAAGGCATAGTGTGGATTTATTATGTATATATTATGCATATAATAATAATATTATACACGCGCGCGGGCCCATGACAGAACTGGTCGCGTAGCCATCACGGAATATCTCGGACTCCTCCTATTATAATTATAATGTATAATCGGCGCAGACGTATACATTATAATATCAAAAATATAATGTGCATATAAAACCGGGCCGGAGATACAGTGAAAACAACCGTGCATAATAACAACGTGGAGGTTTCGACGCGGAGTTAATAAAAAAATAGTATGCGCATGCGATATAAAAATATCAGAACGGTTTTGAATACATTACATCAGGTATGATGTACAAGTATATGACGTATGTTACACGTTTATTAAAATGAAAAAAAAATTAATAACAAACGAGATTGTTTTCCACTCGAACACAATTTCATTTCATTTCATATCATATAATAGGTATATATATATATAGGCTGCATCACCAAAAACGATAGTTATAGGTAATAATCTGGACCGCAGGAGACGCTATACCTATATATATACGCACATTATGTTGATTGTCAAAGTTCAGCTATATTATTATAATATATATTATATGCAAGTACTGTAAATTTAAATGAAAATCGTGTTATAAATGCATAATATATTACTTATAGTTTACTCCGACTTGTAACGTCCACTTGACCAGTGCGTACATGGGCGTACATAGGGTATGAGATGGCGAATTCGAAATTATTAGTTTTTGGGTAATTGAGTCGTCTTGAATGGTACCGATCGTCACTTAAACTATTATTACCAGCTGCGTCATTCTTTGTTTAATCATACGAAGAGTTGTATACAAATACAAGGTATCATATATTTATATCCCTCGATATTTATGATTTAAGAATAGTTTTAAGTTTGTCAACTTTCCACATTAATCCCTGTATGATGATGTAATATAGTGTAATATTATGGAATACTAGCTGCTGCTAGTAGTATAAATAATCAATGATATAATGTATTATACATAGCTGTTGTGTATAGTGTTTGATACTTCGGTAAAAACTTGTCATTAAATGTTTTAACTATTTATTGATATGTGGGGAAAAGTTTACCAACAATGTATATACCTAATACTTATCGTGTTTTTATTCATTTGTTCCCTTTTTCAACTATGTGTTCATATATTTTACCGTGTAATTTATCAATACATTATTTAGTAATTTATTTTATTGAACATGTTTTGTTTGTATAGTAGTTATAGTTTTGTTTCTGTTAAACATGCCAGAAGACAAAAAAAAAATGTAGTGACTTATCATTCCTATCGGTTTTTACAGTTTATTGTGTATAATATATGTATATATGTCTCCCAATATATCATAAAATAAAAATTGTATATTTCTTATGAAATATTTCAGGCTTTAAGATTTTAAACACTTTACGCATATGGCATATTGCAATATTGGAAACATTCTAAGAGTTGCGAACGTACCTACCTATATATAATACGTTCAAGGTTTTGAATTTCAAAAAGAAACATTAATCTAATAAAAGAGCATTTTAGAGGTCATTTATATTATGTATAAAGTATACAGTAAACATATAAAGGTAATTAGTGATTAAAAAATTATTAAACTTGGTACTTATACCATGTTATGTCTGTGTAATATGTGCGCATAGAAGTATATAAGAAACGCAATTATAATTCCAGGGTTCTTAGGTAGGATAATGACATTTCCGTTTGATATAAAAATAAAATTATACCGCACTTTATAATGGGTAACAATGAGAAAAGAATACGCGAGAATCAGAAATTATAGATTGTTATTATATTATTATTATCAATTTTTAATTTCATCTACATCCGTGAATATAACCGGTAATAGGGTTACTTTTTGCCAACAGAAATTATAACTAAAATATAAAATTCATGCACTCAGTTTACACTTTTACTGCAGTAGGTATCATGTACATGTTTATTTCATATTTTGTTAAATTATATTATGTACATTATTGTTGCGACTTGCGAAGATAATACACAATTTATTAATATGCAGAACACGTATTCGCAATCACGCGGCCTCTATATATTATATCGTGAGAGTTTTTGCCATCGAAACGAAATTGTTTAGGATTTGTACTCGGGTAATCGGGTTAATGTCATTAACTATAATATGTATTGTCTGCTGAAATCTGAAACTCTAATATTATGGTGAATTGTAATTGGTAATTTCGTATTGTTTTCTACAATGGACAAATTATTTAGCACAACACGTTTTTAACAAATTGTAACTTATTGTTTATCATATTTGAAATAAATATACACCCAAAGTCATAAGTACGCGTAATGACGTTTTATATAGGTATTATCTGTATAATCATTTTTTATGAGATGTTTGATGATCATAAAACAGGTAATAAAATATGATTTTGATACTAATGTTCAAACTATAATCGATTTTATTGGAAATGCATATCTGTAATATTGCGTTTATTCTGAATTATCTGATAGCCGATAGGTGTCCTAGGTTGTTATAATTGTAATTTATTTTACGACTATTGTTGAAATAATATTTTACTCGATCAATATTTGTCTTTATATGTTTAGCCACATAGTATTGACGTATATTATGGACATTAACGAATTCTGCATTAACATTAAACTACATTATGATTTTTTTTTTTTTGTAATCAGTTTTATACTAATAATAATTGATTTTTAATGTTCATATATTGAGCTTGGAACTGAAATAATTTTTATTGAACTTTCTAATTTACATAATTACAACATATTTTGCAGGTTTTTCATGCTCAGACATGACTCCGTTGATTAAAAATAATATTTGCATTATTGGTGACCTCTAAAATACATTAATATCTATACTATTAAAAACTTTCAACTATTTGAGGGCCACAATGTAGTCTAACCTAATTCCATGGATAATATAACATATTTTTCATTTATGATTCAATAACGCAAATACGTCATAACTGTAATGAAGAGTACCTATGCTATGGTTGTATAATATACTCTGTGCTTATTGCGCACTGCTATAAAAAACAAATATGCAAAAATGTAGGTATTATAGCCTATAGATTAAATGTGGCTTATAATATTAAGTGCGACAAAACTGATTATAAACGATGAACCTCGAATACAAATTATTCCTGCGATTAAATCCTGCGATATTAATTGTGTTAAATTATCAATATATAAATTATAATGTATAAAAATTAATGTTTCTTTATTTGTCTTCTACAGACTCGAAAACTACTGGACCATTTTCAATAAAAGTTGTATCAATAGATTCCTTGAAATTCGGAGGGTGTTCATTGCTTATTTTTTAACCCCTATAGCTTGCTATAGGGTGGCTCACGAATGAATTTATAGTTTTGGCTCACAGAAATCGAATATTTTTTGTTTCTTTAAATGATTGTCATTCGTTACAGTTTATATTTGTCACTATTATAATTACTAATTCATTAGTAAAAACAAAAATATTATATTGTACAAAAACATTTTTACAAATATATATTTTTTTAAATAAATCTTAAAATACTTATGAACAAAATAACAATGACTACTTTTATATTATAATATATTAATATCGATCCATCATCGTTTTAGTATTTGAAATATATTTATTTGTTGTTATATTATGTATCTTATATGTTATAATATGTTATTGTTTATGTTTCTGTGTAATTGGACTCAGTGCCTCAACCTATATTTTTGAAAAGTAAAACAAAATAAATAATGCTTTCTGAATTCTGGACATATTTTGTATGTAAGTCCTTTAAAGAAAAATACCAATCTTAACGATATTGCAGGAATAAATTAAGTCGCCTTTTAAGCATTCATTGAATCTGTCTCCAGTCTCTTGTGTTTACATCAAAAAAATATGTCCAGAACTATAAGAAGTGGAAAATCATAAAATTGATCATCGTATAATTTATTGTGCTCGACGCTTGTGTTAGGTACATATTTCAACTGAAGCAAAACGGAATACGATAGAATGTGACAGAGTGATTTTAATCCGGGCGAAGAATATTGTATTGTTATTTTAAAAAAAATCTTGTGGCTATTAATATATATTATAACATCCTCAGTCGTAATCGAAAACTACTATAATATAATGGGTTTAACACAATATGAATATTATTATAATATCGTACCTGTTTGGCTGTTTTTTCTCTTATTTATTTATTATTATTATTATTATTTATTCATCGTCCGGTGGCACGGGTTAGTGGCGCTGCAGCAGTGTCCGTCGCAGGGAGAGGGGCCGTAATATATTATAAACTGTATAGCTATAAAACATATATACATAATATAATATATCCGGTACACGAACCGTTCCAGTAAATAATATATAAGTAAGCATATATATATATGTATATATATATATAACCGAACACGGTGGTGTGTACACGAAATGGACGGCGCGGAATAAAAACAAAAGGGGAATGTGTACACATATATATATATATATATCATATTATATACGCAGTGACTGCGGCGGCCAGACGTGTATAATAATAATAATAATAATGTTACATTATATCGTGCGTGTATCATTAAACAGTAGGTGGACCTTATGCCGTCCAATCCGCGGCCAAACGGACGGTCTGGTTGTAATGTACATATAATATAATATGCATACATGTACATAAACTCGTATAGTATATACATAATATTACACGACGTTATATACCTATATACCTGCCGACTTATACCTACCCAAGTACACGCCGTCGGTTCCCGCGACTCGCCCGCTGCACCACCGCTCTCACTAAATAGACGCCCGTCCACAGGCACCTATATATAATATTATAATTTATACCTCTATACCAGTGTGTGTGTGTATCTATATTTACAGATTAGGTCATAATCCACGAGCTGTGGGCCGTATTCTATAACACATAAAAACCCGATAAATGTATACTATACATAATGAAATGTATTCGATATAACATATATATATATATATGGACAAGTGTATATGTATAATATAGGTATATACGAGCCGAGATAATAACTCCTGCACGACCCATTAATCGATTTCTCGTGTATTTTGTTGTATTTTTTTTTTTAGTATCGAATAAGTAATTACATATACATATATATAATTTACGATATGTATTATATTTTAGTTGGTGTACCGCTGCCATTGGCTACAGCGACGGTCGATGATACACTCGCCCGAAACGCCATCGTTCCGGTGGACTTTGTCGAGTCATCAGTATCAATCTCGGGGATATTATTATTACATTTCTTGAAGTAGGTAATAGGTGTATGAGAAAACAATATATTTTATGTATGCGTACTGCAGACATGATATTTCAGGCACGTTTACAAGGATATTATATAGGTACCCATTTTATATATTGTGTACGTATACAAAAAAATCATAACCGATAGTATTGTACAATACAAAAGTAAACGGTTTTGACCATACATGTAATAAAGTATGTAAAAAATCCAAATAGGTACTTTTCTTGAACGTGGTAATACGACCACTCGTAAAAACAAAACAAAAAATGTTTAACAGAATAAACTTAATTGCATCATGATATAAAAAATATAACAAATGTAAAATAATATAGGTAATGCATTGTAACGTATACACACGGTATTAGGTAAAGCTTTAAAAATGCTTACAGAAATCTACTTAAAGATTTTAAATTAAATTTAACCATGGAAAATAAATATAATGTTAGATTGTGATTCAATTAAAATAAGATAATATTAAACCATTTTATGTATATATAATATAGTAAGTATAGGATATATACGTCAATAGCTACATGAATTATACAATAGTTATAGAAATAAATATAATATTTAAGTTTTCACGGAAATGCCAAACTTTCAACGTCGAATTTATACTTTTTTTTTTCTTTAGAATACCTATACTGTGGTACGTAAATAATTTAAAACAAATACCTACGTTAACCTTTTTATGACTTCCCATAAAAATGAAAAATAATATATACTTTAGGGTGGTATATATTGATCATATTGTTGGACAATTTCGAACAGAATATACACGATATATTCGCTATCTACGACAGCACGCAATACACATACAGGCTAAAATTTTTAAGTGTGGGATGTTTTATTAAGTTTAGATATAAATTATAATATTTAATAAGTTAAAAAATTGATCATAATTTGAAATTTGAACGTCTATAGTTATATAGAACAAGTATAATTTATTCATTAAGAGGACGCTATACACAGATATTTGCTGTCTCCGTCTTACAATAGTGCATAATATAGAAAATTTACGATCAGCAGATTACTTTTAACTCAGTTGGTTTAAAAATTAGAGTGAATAGACCTATTATGAAATTTTATGGTAAGAACATTATCTGTGTAGGTTTTTTACGGTAATTCAGTTTTTAAGTTAGTTATGATCATTTTTAATTTACGCTATATTTATATACGCATAACTAACTAAAAAATTGAACTATCGTTAAAAACCCACATAAAAACACAGATAATGTACTTACCATCAAATTTCGTAACAGGTCGATTAACACTAATTTTTAAACTTACGGAGCTAAACACGTTATCCTGAGCGTAAATTTGCTATGTTAAGCACTATTGTAAGACGAAGACAACAAATAGCTGTGTAGCGTCCTCTTAATTCTATAAAAATTGTCAATTTTAAATGTGTTTATTTTTCTTTAAAGACAATATAGTATAATTATAGTTAACTTAGTACTAAGTAGTAGGTATTATATTTCAACAACTCTCTCGTTTGCAAATTTACTAAATTAGTTTTCAGACTATTATATCATAGAATGTTTGCTAAACTATACATCGCTAAATTAACTGTAACCTAAAAACAAACATAGTTATATTATTGTACTTTAAATACAAATTTCCAATTTTTAATTATATGTAATTAGTATTAAAGGTACATAACAGTTACTTTGTATTCAACACTTTCTTAGTTATTTTACAAAACATCTTGCGTAGTTTTACAATTTGTATGAATTATACCTGATGAGTACAACTATACTGTTTTCCTTTATAATCCGCCAAGATAGAAGAAAATGAGAAGTCCGGCCACAATAATGGTTCAGTATAGACAAAAGATTAAATAGGTATAGTCTATGCAATATATTATGTTTAGCATATAATTATGTTTACAATCTACGTCTTACAAGTGAATTTTGGCTTTCATATATCAGAAAATCAAAATACAATACTCGTGTTTTCGCACCAAACACGCGGCGGCGGTCCCCAAATAATATTATGGAATAAAATCGGGGTTTTTTTTTAACAGGATATAATAATTTCGCGATGTACAAAAAAAAGAGGGTGTAATATATTATGTTTTCCATGAAAAGATGTAGACCTATAGCGGATGTATACGCACTGGATTAACATGTTACCCGCTGTTTGGCACGCGTTTGGTGGGCATTTATTTTTTTACTCCTTGGCTTACAAGCTCCAAGCCCCTATGTAGTAGTTACTAGTAACAATAATAATATTATATTAAATATATATGTGTGTGTGAGTTTAATGCTTAGCTTTTGTGCGTGTTAACTGAACGAAAAGTCATTAGAATAATCGATTGCCTGCACATTCGTTGTGCCCATATTGTTACAAAAACGGTTTTCAATAACTTTATACTGCCATAAATATTGTATACTTACTAAATCACGGACTTGAAACGTAATTTCGGGCTGCTGTTAAAATTCTGATTGAAAAGTTGTGTATACATATATATACCAAGATACTCGTAGACTTATTAGAGCGTGTTAAATTATATACGAAGGGTTGGTAAGTCGCGTTTAATCAGCTCATTAAGACGGCGTTGTGTTACACGCGGTGAAATATTGCATTACAAAAAGGGTTGACCCAATTAGTGTCACTTTTGTTGTTCAAAGCACAACACCTTTAATTTCAAAACTGACATGGCTCGTATGAAATTTACGAGACCATATATTTATCACGAACGATTATATTTATACTTTTAACTCCTACGCATAAAATACGACGAATTTACTAAAACGATACTATATAGGTACCTATAAAGTATATAGGAAAATCTAATGATTATAATAAAATCGACCGTACTATTTATACCTATATATATAATGTACCTATAGTCTTGTCGCTGTGTACTTATGAAGTGTCGTAAAAAAACGTAAGAAAAAAAAAACGAAGAAAAAAAGAGATTCGTTGCGCGAACGACACATAATAGGCTTAATAAAATGTCTTATTAGGTCGTCTATACATACGACGTTTGGATAAATATTCTTTCGCGGAATATCGAGAGTATATTTTTTTCCTCTCATTCGTCGTATCAATTGGTCGTGTAGAGTTACACGGACGTCGCGGAGGCGTGGGAAGCAACACGATACTCTTTTCAAAAAAACCCCTTTTCCAACCGACCGAAGTGCATAAAGCGAACACAGGTGCAAATAAAATAACATTTTTTTTTTTTTTATTTTATATATACACATTTTAAACAATATATTTTGTTTCCGTTTTGTGTTTTTTCCAGACAGTTGGGCGCAGTTCTCACAATAATAATATGGTCCAAACACAAGTATATAATATATACACTATATTATATGTATTTATAAAATAACACGACACGAATCTATCGATGTAGCTGGTATCATTATTACGACTGAGAAATTGTTATTGATTGTGCTTACAGATTTTCTATCCGAGGAAATTGAAGTATGCACCAACAAAAGTTATATACAATATTATGCATGTTTGCAGTAAGCTGTGTGGCCAAATCGTATATCTAATAATAGTAAAAAGTATTTAAAAAAAAAAAAAGAATAATACCTCTGGGCTTTGGAGCACAAAGATATAGCCGATTATGTACAAGTATGTATTATATTATTTGTAATTTTAATTCTGAACATGATAAATAATAATTATCGAACTCAAAAAATGTTTTTACAGCGTTAGATGAGCTGGGATTATCCGAAACGTTCAAAATTCGTTTGGACATAACAGATGATTATATATTTTAAACTTCTATACCAACTTTTGTTTACAGCTATTTCTTGATATAGTTGATTTCCATTAAACATATTGGAATCTATTTATATTATGCTTTCTATAAATTATTATACACATTCAACTTACTATATAATATACACTATGATTATATTATACTGTAAGACGTTGAAAGAAAGTTTAGAAACTGTAATATGGACGCATTTTACAAACAAATTTTTTACGCTGATTTCACCGTAGGTACATATTAGTAATCATTATCCTTTTTTTTATAATGTCTAATAAATAATAATATATAGTGTTCGTACTATACTACTGTAATATATCGTAATCCATAATAATTTGAAACTGGCTAAATTTGTCTCTCTTAGTTAGACACGGTTTTTTTTTTACTGTTTATATAAATCATAATAAATAAAATTTTTTTTTTTTGAAAATCATCCGTGTTGGATGCATTATAGACCAGTGTAAAAGTAGTGTGCCTAATTTTTCGCACAATTGATGGTCCTGCAGCAACTATATAGGTATACATTCGATTTGTCCTTTTAGCCCTGACATTATTTATTGGCACACATTTACTAAAGCTTCCTGTTGCGAAACGTGTGCACTGATTTCCAAAATCAATTTCTGTGATATTCACTCGACAAAATATATAATATACAATACAATATATTATATATATATACGTCTAAAATTAGATTTTATTAACTCAAATTCGTCTTACAATAGTAATGTTACTTTGTATATATACAAGCCACAGGGCACAGGCATAAAAACGAAATTAGTAATTATGTTTTGCCGTTTTAAGCATTCATTTGAACGATGGAAATATAAAAACCATGTAAATCCACCGTAATTGCGATTGACATGATTTATTTTTTTTCGGCACCCCTGGGCCATATTTATGTAGGAGCAGATGCGCGGACTACCAGGAGGTGATTTTTCCAAGTACCCGTGACTGATCGAGGACACACACACAATGCCTCCTCCATGACCAATCTTATTAGTTCCGTTCTAAGCACTTGACCTCAGCGTACACCCTATTGACTTTTTTTTTTTTGTCACTCGGCGCGATAGGGAATATTACCGAAAAATTGCATTTAGTGTTGTACGAAACCGTTTTGTACATACGCGCGGCCTGCTGCTGTCCGTAAACCATTAGCCGTAACGAATTTGCAGCGAACTCTTATGTTATACCAATATTGTAATATAGTGTTCTACAAACTGTTGAGAATCTTTTGAATTTTGCACGGTTCAATTTCTCGGAAATGGTAAAATACCACATTATTTCATATTTTATGTATATACCTATATGTAATATATAAAAACGAATTTGGAATTTTATATAGACTCTGTATTTTTATTAGAAATATCAATTCAAGTTTCATCAAATATAATTAAGTCCAAATAAAAATATAACCAAATTGTATAATCATTTAACAAAAAAAAAAAAAATTGTAACAAATGGCTTAAAGGCAGTCGTCAATGTTAATTAAGAGCGTTAAAAATAAGTAAAAATATATTTAATACAAGCTAATCATAAATAAGTTTTTTATAAAGAAAATATTAAACATTAAATATACAGAAAAAAAACTTTGAGGGAAATTTTGCCAGCTACGTATACTTATTAGTTATTACGTAGTTATTATATTATGTTAAGCCAAAAACTCTTGTGAGAGTTGGAAAACGTGAAAAACAGAAATGATAATTTGAAAAAAAATGTTTAAATATTATGTTTATATAAAAGTAATTATACATACAAAACTCGGTTACGTAAAAGAAAAATGAGGGAAAATTGTTCTGTGGTTATACGATTCACGTCTACACTCCTCGGTATACTGTATCAACCTATCTTAATATTATTTCTTAATAAGCAACACACGGTCTAGTAACTCTTTTGGTATTGTATTATATTGTAATGGCGTAACAATGAAAATTAAAGTAAATATTATTATAAACGCAATACACGCCGTACTAATAGTATACCATATATATCTACTCTATGTATATTGTACACGAAACAATTGTAATTATAGTACTTACGGGTTTAATTTTCTTGTTTTTAATTAATATCAATTTTTCTCACAACTTGGAGCGACTTCCTTTTCTAGGGTACATATTGCAGTGTACTGTGGACATATCATAGGCTGCAGGTAATATAAATATTAAATATATATTATACATTATTATAAGCACCCGCGATTTTATATCTTAAACAACTTTCTGTAGTTAAGTTCACCCCGGCGACGCGCCTCACCGTCTCTTATAATATTGTAATATTATATATCTACGATATACGCGTTTCGGCATAAGCACAATCGACACACCGATCAACCGATAGACGTCAAACAAAATACTCGAATGATCGGCATCAGTCGTAGACATTCAAGTACCTTTGTGATATAGGTACCCCTCGTATACAGCAGTATTACAGTATACTTATATATCGTACAATAATATCATATTAAGTGTGTGTTTTCTATTTATTATTGTTTTGTCCTTATTACCTCTCTCCAAGCCATATATTATATCTGTACATACAGACTATCGTCTAATCACCATTGACAAACGATATAATTTGGGGCTGTTATTGTAGGTATCTATATAGTACATATTATATATATATATATATATATATAGGAATGCCGCTCCAAAACCTACAATTCCACTGGTACATATCAGGTCCTGCACAACGCACAATGTCCTACGATAACTGACATTATACGTACCAATATAATATTATACACCCAATATAGAAGACACTGCAAGAGCAGGTGCCGTCAGAATAGGTACGTATTACATTCGAGTATAGGTTTACTAGGACGTATATATTTCGCCCTCGGGTTGAGACTTTGAGAGCTGTATATATACCTGTATAGACACCGATATCTATGTGTTATGTATATAACATTATATAGGTACCTAATACCTATATGTTATGTACATGCGCTGCACGTGTGTGTACGTGGCAACAAACACAATAGGACGTCATGTCGTTGACATTATATATTATATATTATATGGAGAAAATTCGGCGGCCAATTTATTGTGCGTGCCACATCGTACCGGCGAAACGGCACACGTGCCCCCAATTATCGTTAATGACCATTGCCCAGTCCCGTGCAGCATTTGCAGTAATTAACAGACACACGTTATAATGTGATGTCCGGTTTGTGTGTATGTGTGTGATGTGGGTGATGTGGGTGATGTGTGGGTGTGGGTGTGCGTTTGTGCTCGCACTCGCAAAGACCCTCCATGCGGTCGATTCCGGTAATCAATCAATGTAAGACCTCGAAAGTGTCATGTTTACCCGGCCGATGTATATTTTTATATCTCGGAATTCAACTCGGAACGTACTAGAAGAGCGGCGGCGGTAATACTTTACTGCAGGACTTTGTCAAAAATATTATTTACGACGAAATTGAAAGGAAAACACGTTTTTGAGTATAATAATAATAATAGTAATAATAATATGGCCTCCGACTTCCAATTTCCAAACATAGTCCAGACCCTAATTTGGTGTTGTGTATAAAGTAGATAACATAGTGTGCACTAGCAGATTCAAATATGAAACACGATGCGTTGTGACTCGTGGGGTACATGGGATTAAGCTATATATGGCATTTGTAACGTCTTGTAGATAACACTTTCACGGACCAAATATGTTATTATGTCGTATAATGTATCCATATACTATATATAGTGTTTGAGTTTCAAAAATTAAAAAATACAAATGTTTTAGTTTCAGCGATAAGGGTAATATTTGTCATGTTTAAGAGGACGCCACCCCCACATGTGTTGTCTACGTCTTACACATGCACGACATAGACAAAACGCGTTTACGCAGTCCGAGTATAGAACTGCTATACATTTTGGCTTTAGAATAAAAATACTAATTTATAAAATTTAAGTATAGGAATATTTCAGTGTACAGGAAGGTGCGTTTTTCAATAATAGAATATTTTTAAAAAAGTTACAGGTCGTTATTTCTATAAACAATATATTGAGTGTTATATTCAGAATGATGAAAAAAACAAACAGTGCGTCTTGCTCTTCGAAATGTTTCATTTTAAAATAATTATTTTTACTCAAGAACCAAAATTGAGCGAGTTCTACTCTCTTTTAAACTCGTTTTGTCTATGTCGTACGTGTGTTAGACGGAGACCATAAATTCAGGAGTGGCGTCCTCTTAATGATCGAAACTAGGTAATATTATGTTTTATCTTATCGATGATTATTCTGTAAAGATCTGTTAATTATAAATTTAATATATATATATTAGAAAAAAGCTAATATGATAATTAAAATAGTTTCTTGAAAACTTTTGGTTTAAGAAATTAGGTGCATATACTTAGTGTTTTGGCTTTGGTGTAGTTCCTAAATTGGCATATAATATAATATATAAATAAGTTAAAACAATATCGAATATTTTTATTAGGTACCTATATATTACTTCAAATTTAAATAAAAACATCGCTTCAATTTAGTTTATCAGTTTTTTATAAGGCGAAGCAAATCGAGGAAACTTAATTGAATTATTGAAAAACAAAAATCTGCAAATCTAAAAATATAGATAATTTTTCGATATGCGTTGTGAGTTTCGTAATAAATTAACAATTTCTTGACCTACAATGTTATGCAAAAATGTACACCTACTCTGTAATAAACAAGAATAAATGATAAATAACAATTTTCAAACTAAGAATGATAATTTTATACAATAATAATAATTCACATTGTTGATATATTCACCATTATTACCTTGAAATACTCATGACCTCTTGTTATTACAGTGTATACAATTGTTAATACGAAAACAGTACGTACTTAGGTAATAAAATGGAATTTTCATGCATAAAATATTAATTTTAAAAACTATCATTAAAACATCCCATGGGATATTTAATGCAGTTAATATGTACACTTATATTAAAATATAATAGATGGTATAATACGGCATCTACCTACAATGTATACCCTATGATCCTTTTAATACAAATTAAACATTCATATGATTAACGGGTTTGATGTGTTTTACTGTTAAATGTTAATTACTTATTTTATTATCTTCTATGTAAATTATTATAGGCAAGTATACTTGTTATATTGGTTTAAAGTTTTTGTGTTTTTATTAATAAGGATACATCAATCGGTTAAAAATATTTAGAAATCAATATTTAAGTTTCAATTAATATATAAGTTTTGTTATGCAATTGTTGTCAAAAATTTATTTTTATTCTTTTTTTTTTGTAATTGTTTTGATTCACATAAGTTTATCTCGACCATATGTTGTTGCTTGAAAATCTAATAGTATAATATTTCAATAGTTTTCGTCTTTTATAGAATTTAAGATTATACATAATATATACGAAAGAGAAACATCGTTATATTTGTAATACATACCTACACCACAGGATCATTAATCATTATAATATAATATATGACAGCTGCTGTATTTCAAAGGACTATCGATTCTTATGTCGATTCACTGTGAAAAATTTAAATTATCATATAAAAAGAATCGTAGAAATCATCTCGATTCACAGCATAATATATTTTTAACAATATAATATATTATATGTATAGATAATTCTATGTAGTATTAAAAACACTTGTATGATCCATACAATATTTAAAATTCGTTAATTTTTCGGTATAAACTTGTACACGTATTATAATGCTATAGTGTCCCGCCAAACCTAACTGATGTGTATTATATACATTTATAATGGGTATAATTGTGCAGAGTGTTCCGGTTTTCGAACGATGAGAGCGGAAGAGTTTTCGTTGCAGTGTACTGTGTAACCATAACACATGGGTTTCGACGCGGATATGACTGCTCTGTATATAATGCACCATGTTAAAACCGATTGAATACATTTTTTTCATTACAATGGAGACAATCGGCCGCTGCCGAACGCGATACCGGCTGGCTGCATTAATATTGACGTGACGGGACAGTAGTTTTTATGTTTTTGACTTCCACGTGAGTTTTAATAGCCGGTTCGAATGTTTACGCCATCGCAAGCCGTTGATTATACAATATTATTATTATTATTATTATTGACGGTTTAATGAGACGTTTGAAGAAAAATGAAAACGAACAAAACTCGAACGTGCACATCACACGATATACGATAATGTTAAATACTATACGTACCGCGGGCCGTGTTCCGCGGTAGCATGAAAGGAGAGAAGAATACTGTATTATATACGAAGTCAAGGAATATATGAAAAACAGACACGCGGGAGCGCTCGTCTATACACTCACTATTATAATATTATATTATTATAATACCCCGTTCGCGACACGCACGGTCTTTTGTTCGTCATAAATAATAAAAAGTCGATTATTAGGAGGCGCGCGTGTGTGTGTGTGGGGTTTTGTATATAATATGTATACACACACACACACACACAAACGAGATCAAAATTATTGTTATTAATGAGCGTCGGTCAGTTGTGTGTGTGTCCCCTTTACGGTTTTTAATAATTATAATAATAAATAATAATGATAATAATAATAATAATCGTTATTCGTTATTGTATTATGCCGTCGTGCATACGACATTCGGGACGTCCATGCGGCTCGGTAGCTCCAGCCGGACAGTCTATACACACAAACATATTATATTATATTATAATAATATATTAATATCACACACGTATATAATTAGCTCGCATACGGTCGCCGTATGTGCTTCAAATTGATTTCTCTCCCCCCGACCGCTTTTGTAGTCCTGCTGCTGCAGTATGGACATCGCCGTTTTCATTATTCGGGAAATTGTGCGTTTTCCCCGCGCGCGCATGTACATTATAATTACTATCCGTACCTATACCTACGATAATATTAGTTAGGATGCTTTCTTCCTCGGTCTGTCGGCCTGCCGCCGCCGTATAGGAGGTAGCAGTCTGCTGCTCTGTGTCGTGACTCTATCTACAATATTATAATATAATATAATGATATAAGCTCTTTCCACACACTCTATCTCTCTCTCACTCGCTCGCTCAAACCACGTCCGTCTCTCGCACACGCTGCTTTTTCCGGCCGTGTGTTATTGTCTGCGCATGGTCCGCAAATCCTCATAATTGACAGCCGATCCGTCCAATTAAGTGTACACAATATCAAAACGCGTTTATATAGGTACCGTGTATATATATATATATATTATACACATCCTACGATACCCGTTCCAAAGCTGTATTTATATTATATTATAACTATACCACGCCGCAGCAGGAAGTTTAGATTTCTTTCATTGCTCGAAATAATTGTTTAAATGTTGTAATTTGTTGTTGTTTAAATAATCATTGTGTACTTTAACGGTAGCGAGTATAATATATTATATTATGTACATCGTTTTATACGTAGGTACCCATGTGCGTATACTCTGCGCAGACATGCATTTTATGAATTATTGTAATTAATAGGTTTGTGCGATTTCGTATGTATAACCTCAATGTATAATATCTATATAATATACAGGTATGATTATATTAAAAACGTATTATATGTACGTCCTACGTCATACCGTATAGATATTATATTTCTAAGTCGTATAAATACCAATTTAATCCCCTATACATATTATCTGCGTACACTTCAGCAACACAAATAGTTATCGGTGCATCTACACCAAACAGGGACTTAAGTAATGTTTTTAATTTGTGCTAAAAGCCATACATTTTAATTTCAAAAAAAAATTTGGTTTTCTCTAGTAAGTTTTTAGAAAAAAAAAAGTGGCTATTTAAATATATATTATAGTATTTGTCTAGTTAAATTTAATATTGTTAATTCAAGTCACTATGTCTTAATTGAATAAACTTTTAACGGTATAATTTACCATTAAAGATCAAACGAATAAGGTCATAAGGATAAGTATACACCCTTTGAATTTATCTGTGGTTGCAATTTCTCCCTCTTTTCAGTAGCTACATAATATGTAGGTTACAATATGGGCGTAATAAATAAAGAGTCAATTTGAAATTGTGCCATTATTCGTGTATCGAAATTTGGAGTAGGTAGGTACCTACCTATTTGTCTTTGTGTAACTTTATATAATTTACCTACCTAATTCAATAAATAAAAATATAAGTTGTGCCTACATTATATTATATCGTACACTATATAAAATTTCTCAAGCAAATCTCCTAGTCCCATGTATTATGCAAAACTATAAGTCATACCTACCTATACATTCAAATAATTTTCGCAAAAATTGTAATTTCTTTAATTTACGCACTTGTGATACTTATATATCATCTAGGTACAGTGGTTAATATTGATCAATAACTGGTATATGAGGGATATTCTCATAATATGCTCAAGTTATCTTAAGTGTAGGTACAATGATCGCCGTAAATTATAATGAGTTGCATACACCGTGGTTTCAATCTACAATAAAATACAGTGTGTAGGTAGGTACCTATGTATATTATATACCTATATCCAGTATTCCAGTGTCGTATATAGGAATTGTTTTCACAATGGGCCAATTTAATTTATTTAAGGGGCAGGGGAATAGGGTTTATAATGATGGATTTATATTATATACATTATGACACGTGCTTTAATTTTATCTGGAACTTTACTACATGGACCATGGTCTCGAAGCACCACCTCCCTCTGAATACGCCACTCAATGTATAGTAGGTATACTACACGTACTACTATATTTAATACATAGCTTTTTCCCTAGATCCAGCAGTCACTCGACAACTATATAATATATAGTATTAAACAGATATATTATATTATTGGGATATCTTCACTTATTCTGAAATAAATCATATATTACATTATTACCTATTTATACCCTAAGACTGATACATACAGAGTCAACAGTACGTGAAATAATGTACTAGTACACTGTTTTAACTTCATTTTTATTTTGAGTAGATTAGGTATATATTTGTTTAAAATTTGTTGGTTTTTGAAATTATTTGTAATACTTTGTTTGTACCTATTTAATATTGATAAATCGATGAATCGTTGTTATATACCATATAGATAGTTAGTTAGTAGTCATATAGCCGGGAACATAGTACGCTATAATAATCACCTATATTGCTCTGAATACGACAAATACAATATTAATTATCAGTAATATTCAATAGAAACCATTCAAAAGTATAAAAGAAAAAAAGCTTTGTTTTTTTGGAGATCCACATTTTAAACCTGCGATGCGCCGTGCACATGTCCTCTTATCGCCCACTAACTTCGCGTGCAACGGGCCTCTATAATTTGTATGCTGGGAAAACGCCGCCGGTCACGGGTGCCGAAAATGTACATTTTCCGTGGGAGTTCGCATGGCCGCTGAACCAAATTTTATATAATAATGCTTTTATACAAGCACATCGTACATAGGTAGGTACCTACATATATATAGTATATTATAATATACGAACATTTGTATATAGGTATATATACCTATATAGATTATATATGTTGTATGTTCTTGTGTGTGTGTTAGGTATAGACGGCGGCGCGCGTTTTCGGTCGGTTGCGCCTTTGCTGGAGGCAAAACTTTCCCCGTCGTCGCGCCACGTGACACGAGTCTCTAATGACAGATCAGACCGCGTCGCCGCCACCGCCGCCGCCGTTCTACTTTGACGGTCATCCCTCTCCCTATCTCACCCTCACTCGCTCTATCTCGTTCTCTCGATATGTATATACATACATAAAGCATTATTATAACCTTTGCCGCATTAGATTATTCAATTTGTCGCTTTATCCCCTTCGCCTGCCGTCAGACGTGGCGCAGTGCTCGCGGGGCTAATCATCGAGCCCATTCAACGCGGATCAGCCCACGCTCAAATGGCGCAAAAACGTGTATAGATAAGTATATATAGGTAGGTGCACAAAGACATAACGGCATCGACTTCTTCGCCGCCGCCGCGTGCATACATTAATACATTATATATATATTATCATTATTATTATTATACAATATCATACCTATGCCTATCGTCTGTTTATATATAGGTATTGTACAAGTGCAGTACGAGTGTAAGGACAATTATTGTCACGAACCTGACGAGCGGCGCGAGTGTTACTTAAAAGTTGAAACCATAAAGCTTTGCCGGTTTGCGTGCAGTAAATTAATACCATATTTTACTATGTGCATCGCGTATCTGTGTGAAGCTGCAGGATTTTCAGCAGTTGACAATAATTTATCGTGTTAAAATTTCAATCGTAGATCACAGTTAAAACATTTCGAGACTATAATAATACATACATAGAAATCAAACTCATGTTTGCATTAATTATATTAATTTAATATGTATATAGCATTAAATAAGTCAAGTAGGTATAGTGCAATATGTCATAAATATCAGATGAATATACCTATTCTCACTAACAATTTAATTCATTTTTAAATTAAATAACTGTGGACTTATTAGTAATTTTATTTTTATTTTATATTATTTGTGGGAGGCGTGAGACCTATTTTTATTTTTTGGGTGGTGAGAATCGAAAAAGTTTGAGAACCGATGTTATATAAATTTATAATATTATGTAGTACGCCTATTAATTTTTACTGTTTGGATTAACTCGTAGACTTATAACGGTCGATAACTGGTAAGCTTCGTGAAAATTACCAATCTATTTTCCATTGATAAATATTTATTTTTGTATTAACGGGCATTTTTATCCGGAACAATTGTTTTTGAACCAAAACCATTTTTAGATTTCGTCCAGTAGGTATATCGTATATGGTATATATAGTTATAATATAGGGTCTTCTGGGTATTAGTGTCTGTTATTATATATGCTTACCTATATAAATGATCAATATGATAACAACTTCACTTGACTATCTTATATTATATATCAATATTCAGAAAAACATCGACAATAATATTTAAAATTGTAAATGTATGTACAGATATATAATATATATATATTATTGTCTACCTAGATCAAGTCACATGCGTTAAGTTTGTTCTCTATCTGTCAGTCTCTGTAACCATCGAAGTCTCGGACTCGAGAAAATTATGTGATTTTTTGTGAGTTCAATATTACGATTTAATATATAGCAATCTTCTGTAACGTTTTTTATTTTTGTTGTTGTGTACTTGGCGCCGTGCTCGTATGGCGTTGGTTATTATAACTTACTGCCTCGTTTTTGGCACCAAACATTTTTTGTTTTAATAAGTTTACCGGTTCAATCTGCAGGCCTCCGGCTGTTTTTAAAAGTTTTCTTAATTTCACTACCACACTTACGCCCCTGGAGCTTAATTTAGTATGGTAATCTGAATTTCATTAAAATATATAATAGTAAAATAATAATTGAATTAAATGAATACATAGGAACACGGAAAATCACAAGTACCAAAAGTACCAAAATCTTTGTTACTGCGGTTATTCATCGTTTAAACGAAGATTTTTAATGATAACTTGAACAACAGTGGATGCTATATTAGTATTGTGTAGTATAGATATTCATATCTAAGCCACGTGAATGATACGTCGTATTGGTACTTCCTGAGTGTACAATGTATGACATACCTATATAAAAATTAAAACAATGGGCTAATGAATAGAGGTAAAAGCCACTAGATAGCGCTGTATGAACTCCATGTGAGATTATTTCGTAATAAAATCAGCTACAATAATAGGCAGGTAGTAGGATACCTATCCAATTAATGTATATTATTTAAACCTTCTTCTTTGACGCAATTTTAAATTATAGAAGTCCCCGGTAAAAATATATTTGTAATCAATGAAATTAACTTGCTAATAGAAACGTATAGCCGCATATAGGTAATCTATACCTATATATTATGTAATAATTATTATAATATGTTATTTTCTATACGTTTCTACATTGAAATATTAATTTCAGTAAATCGTTTGTATCTTGCGTATAATATAATGTACCTTGTAATAATCAGAATCCAGATGTGTCGACGTATCGTTTTCAAATACTATTTAAAAAAGTTTCAAAAACAAGTTCAAGTACACATTGTAAAAGTGTTATTATATAGTTGTACAAGTTTGTTATAGCCAATGGGTAATCGTAGTTACGTATTTTCAATGAACGCACTTATAATACTCAATAATTATAACGTATAAATTATATAAACTATGTGTAAAATCGTGACGAATGGCGAAATAAAAATGTATGTAAGTAAACCGTTTGTCGATTTCAATTTTTTTTTTTTTTATTTTTTATCTAATTACAATTAAATTATATAGATAGGTTCTTTAAAAAAAAAAAAAAATAAACAAATTAATATAATAATATATTAATGCGTATATTTAGAATTGCTACAAAATGGTAAAGGTAGTTATGTTAATGAATTATATCGCGTTATTCTTAAATAGTTCATCGAGGTAGGAATATGAATAATTGATTAAACCAGCGTGTATGTTACCTTTGAAAGTTTGAAATTAAACACGCGTTATCTTGTTAGTCTGATAATGATACCGTTTGGTACTAGTAAAATGTAATTTACAAATGAGTTTATCTTTTCAAGTACCTATACCCTTATGAAGTGAACCTTAGACTGGTATTCGTATTTCGTGGGCACATTTAAAAAAAAATATAACTGTAAATATAGTAGTTACCCACTTAATGTACACTATATATTATAGTCCTTAGTTAAGCAACAAACGAAACAATGAGTTCGTTTTACATAGGTACCTATAAGATTTTATTTTAATAGAATAAAATAAACGAAAAATCTTTCCTGTATAAATTTAATAGCAGCTGATAACCTATAATACCTGCGATAAAATATAACTTATTAACATTATATAGAAATATTATATAGGTAGAGTACATAATAGGTATTATTTGCTTATTACTTTGTTAAGGAATTAATGCCCACTAAAAAAAAAATATCGCAAAGCAATATGATGCATCCAGGAGGCGGCGTGTCGAGGCGATGGCGGAGGGACTGAGGCTGGCATTTGGCAGAATGGTGGAGGCGATTCTCGGGCGGAAGGAGGATGCAGAGCGGGTTAGGCAGGCGCGATTATTATTTGTGGGCCGAAGGCCGAATAACTAGGGTGGTTAGAGGCCCCCACGTATGTAGTAATTATTATGTTGTAATTATTATGTTGTAGTTATTATGTTGTAACGGTGAATAAACGATACGGGTTCGGGTGGCAGCATTGTGCTAAACAGTTCCCACCCGTACCTGGTTTTTTTGGAGGAAAAAAAAAAAAAAAAAAAAAAAAAAAAAAAAAAAAAAAAAAGGTTAAAATAAAGTGTTATAAATTGTAATTATTCAGTATAACTGGTATAACTATAATGTATAGATTTATCGACTATACAAACGTAGGTAGGTATACCTATAGGTACACAGTTCTGTGCGTTTTGACGACATGGTTGTTATAATCAACAATAATATTATTACGTAATACTTATTGAACAACTTATCATTAATACAATCGCGGTAACTAGGTATGCTGCAGGAGTGTAGTAAAATAACTAAATCGACTTAACGCTATTACAATAATTATGAAAACAGTAAACACTGATGTAAAATACGCATTATAATATTGTTATGTGTGTCGCGAAATCCTTCAATTACGAAATCATAAGGGTCGCAGGAGTTTTAGCTGCCGTACAATCATATTCACCCCCGCACTGATAATAAATTTAACACACCACCCCGCACGAGGATTTGATCTGCAGCTAAATGCGCGGTGCGATTTCCTCTCACTCGCCGAGTGTGTACATAAGCACATAATATTATTACAACCACCGGCCGATAATACACCGGAATAATCCCAAATAATACACCCGAGATCCGAATGATAATATATACGTATAACATAATGTGCACCGAGGATTACCTACCGTCGTCGTCGTCGTCGTCACGGGGATCGTCGTCATACAGCAGCTCACGGGGAGTTCATAATATGAAAACTTCACCGAATTCGTCGTGACGACGAGTCGGCGCACATATCGTCATCATCATTATTATATATATTTACAGTCCCCATCGTCGTCATTCGCGGAACGGTATAAACGGCGTTAAACTGTTACGTGGGGTAGGCATTACACATATATATATATATATATACGAACGACACACATACGGAAAACAATCATCGCTTTATAGTTTATATTATACACTGCTGCTGCTGCGGGGACCGAGGATGGGAGCGGTTTTGCGAGGGGGGGTGAGTAATGGGCTTTTTGGCCACCCCTACGGCGGCGGCGGCGGCGGCGGGGTAGAAGAAGGAAAAAAAAACGTCACTATTATAATATTTCCTGCAGCCAGGGGGTTGACGCCGTAGTCGTTTGTATATATATATATATTATATCTCAGCGCGAGCTCGCGACACACACAAACACACGCGGTGAGGAGGATATAATACGCGCCGCGACTTTGACACAAAAGAGAAATCACGATCGCGCGCGCAGTGCACTCTCTTCCCATCGTTGTGTCTGACAAATTCGACGACGATAAATTACCGACCGTTTACCATTTTTATTATCATTTGTTATTTTCATATCGGGCGGCGTCCGCGAACAAATGTTTTGTGGCTGCCGATCTGCAACGGCGCGGCTATTGATTTTTAAACGAGTAGGATTTCGTCTCCCTTTAATCTGCATCGCATCTACACACACGCACACACACGCCGGATAATAGAATAATATGACAGAAGCCATTTTTGTTATTATTATTATTATTATTATTATTATTATTATTATTATTATTATTATTATTATTATTATTATTATTCTTTACCGGTTAGTTTAGTAATATGTCTATAATGCGTATGGACGTCGTTTTGTTGTGCATTGCGCTTATTAATGTATATCATACAATATTCTATAATACACAGTGAACAATCGAGTGGAGCAAATGTTTTTAGGAGGCACATACCTATATGTGGAATATTCAATATACGCGTTATATTATCATGCTTTAGAGTTGGCGTGTCCAATTATTTTAAACGTTAGATTACAGTAAGCTGGTACATTATATAGTGTTTTAGTGGTTTTATTTTTTCATCATCGTGTGTCGTTTGTAATGAAAGGTTTCAGAAAAAAAAAACAAACAAACATACCACGGTAATTGTTTGAAAATGTAAAAACGATTCCTTAAAATAGTATAATTTACTAAAACATGATTTACTAGTAATTATTTATTTAAAAAATAGAAATGGTCGCGCAAAGCTATATGTAAATGGCTTACATTAACCAAACCAATGATTATAAACCGTATAATATAC
>NC_042494.1:16848423-16848567 GCF_005508785.2 Acyrthosiphon pisum | reverse complement strand
TTTTTTTTGTGTCTGTCATCACCTTTTAGGACAGTAAAAGTGCTTGGATTTTCTTCAACAGTACCTTTTCTGATAGGAAAGTGAATCTAGTTGGTACTTTGGGGGGTCAAAAGTAAAATTTTTCCAATAGTCTCAAAAGCGCCG
>NC_042494.1:16846401-16848373 GCF_005508785.2 Acyrthosiphon pisum | reverse complement strand
GCAGTGGACTGTCTATGAAATTGCAGAAAAATAACTTAGTGTATTGGGACAATCCAAACGAGTTGGTCGATCGATTACGTCTACTTCTAGCGTCAAAGTCAGCTGGCAATACAGGCGTTTCAAACGAAATAATATCGATTTTCGAGGAATTACGTGAGGCCGGTCTAATAAAACGGGTTCCAGATGTCTAAACGGGAAATCGCTTACGAACTTCACAAACCAGCAAGAAAAAATTTCACTAGGCGTAGAGTTAACGTCTATGGGAAAAATGACTTATGGCAATCCGACTTGGTTGAAATGATTCCTTATTCAAAAATAAATGGCGGTTACAAATATTTTCTGGTTGTGATTGATTGTTATACAAAGTTTTCTCGGTCTATACCATTAAGAAATAAATCAGGGAAGGAAGTTACTAGCGCGATGGCTACAATATTACGTGATCGCTCACCAAAACTTTTACAAGTCGATAATGGTAAAGAATTTTATAACACCACCTTCGACGCTTTGATGACCAAGTATGGCATACATGGCATACATAAATATTCAACTTTCAGTGTTCTAAAGGCTAGCATAGCAGAGAGGTTCAAACGAACAATTAAAGAATGGTGAAATATCAACTATCATAAACTAACTATAGAATATGGTGATGTTGAGTATGAAGAATTATGTAGAATATTGAACTCATTAAAATTCACCTGCATTTATGTCAAAGGCGAACAGAAAAAACAGATGCTCGCAGAATTTATACCTCAAGTCGCACTAATCAACATCGAAGACCTTGGATGTCCACGTTTGGATCAAATTTGTGACGAAGAAACCTTACCTTGCTGTATTTTTCATATGGAATTCAATCCAAAACAATGTACATTCTATAAAGTATTTGCTATAAGGAAATGGTTTATAAATAATTCTTAAAAATTGTTATTATAATATGTACATTTTATTTAATAAACATAATAATAATATTATATATTTTAACAATTGTTTTTTTTTTATTTTATTTATATGCTAACATAATATAGGTACAAGTATAATATAATATTTACAATATATATACAAAACTAAACAGTTGTTTATAAGTTATTTGTAATAATCAATATATAACAATAAAAATATATAAAATCAGGTTAAGCAATGTTGAAGGTCTCTCTTCTTCATTCCAGTTATGATCTCAGGCTAATCATCCTCCCTATAAAATTAAAAAAGTAAAATCAGTATAATAATTTAAAAATAATTGTAATAACTTACTCTATACTATAATGACCATGGGCTAGTGTGTTTATTTTGTCCTCTAACACCACCCTCTTATCATCATAGCTGTTGTACGTTAGCTTCCTGGTCTTTATCGTCATAAGCTGGTGATTGAATGACCGTATCGATACATTGTCTCTATTCAACTCCAGTCCAACTTCTCCAAACAGGCACTTTCTATGGTCTTCAAGAGTCATATGGTTTTTAACCACATGAGCTCTGATACCCTTCGCCTTGATATTTTCTCCTCCTCCTACTCTGCCCTCTACAGCATATTTATTATAGGCATACGACTTGGCCCTCAACGCACAGAACTCAGTAATAATATCCCCGTCCACATCGTCGGAGAAGAAGCCCGGAGTCTTCTTTCTTTCTGCCACATAACAAGGATGGTCAATGGGCAGGTTAGCAGTATCCATCCTATCCAACAAGCTGTGGTTAGCCGCCAAGTCCACATAAAAATCTTCTGTCTGAACATGATACACTAGTGAATCTGGAAAAAAAAAAATGATATTAAATAAAAATATATTATATGAATGTAGTATATTTACCTGTGTCAGTGTACATAAGCTTAATTCTATCTCCATAATGTTTCTGCATGACATTATAGTGGTAATCATACATTAACGTTTTGCTAATATCTAATACAGCAAATCCTGCAAATAATAAATATATATTATAAATGTAATTATAAGTGTACATTATATAATTTAAAAAAGTA
>NC_042494.1:16838167-16846351 GCF_005508785.2 Acyrthosiphon pisum | reverse complement strand
ATATTATATCTGTACATACAGACTATCGTCTAATCACCATTGTATCAAACGATATAATTTGGGGCTGTTATTGTAGGTATCTATATAATACATATTATATATATAGGAATGCCGCTCCAAAACCTACAATTCCACTGGTACATATCAGGTCCTGCACAACGCACAATGTCCTACGATAACTGACATTATACGTACCAATATAATATTATACACCCAATATAGAAGACACTGCAAGAGCAGGTGCCGTCAGAATAGGTACGTATTACATTCGAGTATAGGTTTACTAGGACGTATATATTTCGCCCTCGGGTTGAGACTTTGAGAGCTGTATATATACCTGTATAGACGCCGATATCTATGTGTTATATATATAATGTGGATATAGCATTATATAGGTACCTAATACCTATATGTTATGTACATGCGCTGCACGTGTGTGTACGTGGCAACAAACACAATAGGACGTCATGTCGTTGACATTATATATTATATATTATATGGAGAAAATTCGGCGGCCAATTTATTGTGCGTGCCACATCGTACCGGCAAAACGGCACACGTGCCCCCAATTATCGTTAATGACCATTGCCCAGTCCCGTGCAGCATTTGCAGTAATTAACAGACACACGTTATAATGTGATGTCCGGTTTGGGTGTATGTGTGTGATGTGGCTGATGTGTGGGTGTGGGTGTGCGTTTGTGCTCGCACTCGCAAAGACCCTCCATGCGGTCGATTCCGGTAATCAATCAATGTAAGACCTCGAAAGTGTCATGTTTACCCGGCCGATGTATATTTTTATATCTCGGAATTCAACTCGGAACGTACTAGAAGAGCGGCGGCGGTAATACTTTACTGCAGGACTTTGTCAAAAATATTATTTACGACGAAATTGAAAGGAAAACACGTTTTTGAGTATAATAATAATAATAGTAATAATAATATGGCCTCCGACTTCCAATTTCCAAACATAGTCCAGACCCTAATTTGGTGTTGTGTATAAAGTAGATAACATAGTGTGCACTAGCAGATTCAAATATGAAACACGATGCGTTGTGACTCGTGGGGTACATGGGATTAAGCTATATATGGCATTTGTAACGTCTTGTAGATAACACTTTCACGGACCAAATATGTTATTATGTCGTATAATGTATCCATATACTATATATAGTGTTTGAGTTTCAAAAATTAAAAAATACAAATGTTTTAGTTTCAGCGATAAGGGTAATATTTGTCATGTTTAAGAGGACGCCACCCCCACATGTGTTGTCTACGTCTTACACATGCACGACATAGACAAAACGCGTTTACGCAGTCTGAGTATAGAACTGCTATACATTTTGGCTTTAGAATAAAAATACTAATTTATAAAATTTAAGTATAGGAATATTTCAGTGTACAAGAAGGTGCGTTTTTCAATAATAGAATATTTTTTAAAAAGTTACAGGTCGTTATTTCTATAAACAATATATTGAGTGTTATATTCAGAATAATGAAAAAAACAAACGGTGCGTCTTGCTCTTCGAAATGTTTCATTTTAAAATAATTATTTTTACTCAAGAACCAAAATTGAGCGAGTTCTACTCTCTTTTAAACGCGTTTTGTCTATGCCATACGCGTGTTAGACGGAGACCATAAATTCAGGAGTGGCGTCCTCTTAATGATCGAAACTAGGTAATATTATGTTTTATCTTATCGATGATTATTCTGTAAAGATCTGCTAATTATAAATTTAATATATATATATATATATATATTAGAAAAAAGCTAATATGATAATTAAAATAGTTTCTTGAAAACTTTTGGTTTAAGAAATTAGGTGCATATACTTAGTGTTTTGGCTTTGGTGTAGTTCCTAAATTGGCATATAATATAATATATAAATAAGTTAAAACAATATCGAATATTTTTATTAGGTACCTATATATTACTTCAAATTTAAATAAAAATATCGCTTCAATTTAGTTTATCAGTTTTTTATAAGGCGAAGCAAATCGAGGAAACTTAATTGAATTATTGAAAAACCAAAATCTGCAAATCTAAAAATATAGATAATTTTTCGATATGCGTTGTGAGTTTCGTAATAAATTAACAATTTCTTGACCTACAATGTTATGCAAAAATGTACACCTACTCTGTAATAAACAAGAATAAATGATAAATAACAATTTTCAAACTAAGAATGATAATTTTATACAATAATAATAATTCACATTGTTGATATATTCACCATTATTACCTTGAAATACTCATGACCTCTTGTTATTACAGTGTATACAATTGTTAATACGAAAACGGTACGTACTTAGGTAATAAAATGGAATTTTCATGCATAAAATATTAATTTTAAAAACTATCATTAAAACATCCCATGGGATATTTAATGCAGTTAAAATGTACACTTATATTCAAATATAATAGATGGTATAATACGGCATCTACCTACAATTTATACCCCTATGATCCTTTTAATACAAATTAAACATTCATATGATTAACGGGTTTGATGTGTTTTACTGTTAAATGTTAATTACTTATTTTATTATCTTCTATGTAAATTATTATAGGCAAGTATACTTGTTATATTGGTTTAAAGTTTTTGTGTTTTTATTAATAAGGATACATCAATCGGTTAAAAATATTTAGAAATCAATATTTAAGTTTCAATTAATATATTAGTTTTGTTATGCAATTGTTGTCAAAAATTTATTTTTATTCTTTTTTTTTGTAATTGTTTTGATTCACATATTAAGTTTATCTCGACCATATGTTGTTGCTTGAAAATCTAATAGTATAATATTTCAATAGTTTTCGTCTTTTATAGAATTTAAGATTATACATAATATACGTAAGAGAAACATCGTTATATTTGTAATACATACCTACACCACAGGATCATTAATCATTATAATATAATATATGACAGCTGCTGTATTTCAAAGGACTATCGATTCTTATGTCGATTCACTGTGAAAAATTTAAATTATCATATAAAAAGAATCGTAGAAATCATCTCGATTCACAGCATAATATATTTTTAACAATATAACATATTATATGTATAGATAATTCTATGTAGTATTAAAAACACTTGTATGATCCATACAATATTTAAAATTCGTTAATTTTTCGGTATAAACTTGTACACGTATTATAATACTATAGTGTCCCGCCAAACCTAACTGATGTGTATTATATACATTTATAATGGATATAATTGTGCAGAGTGTTCCGGTTTTCGAACGATGAGAGCGGAAGAGTTTTCGTTGCAGTGTACAACTGTGTAACCATAACACATGGGTTTCGACGCGGATATGACTGCTCTGTATATAATGCACCATGTTAAAACCGATTGAATACATTTTTTTCATTACAATGGAGACAATCGGGCCGCTGCCGAACGCGATACCGGCTGGCTGCATTAATATTGACGTGACGGGACAGTAGTTTTTATGTTTTTGACTTCCACGTGAGTTTTAATAGCCGGTTCGAATGTTTACGCCATCGCAAGCCGTTGATTATACAATATTATTATTATTATTATTATTATTGACGGTTTAATGAGGCGTTTGAAGAAAAATGAAAACGAACAAAACTCGAACGTGCACATCACACGATATACGATAATGTTAAATACTATACGTACCGCGGGCCGTGTTCCGCGGTAGCATGAAAGGAGAGAAGAATACTGTATTATATACGAAGTCAAGGAATATATGAAAAACAGACACGCGGGAGCGCTCGTCTATACACTCACTATTATAATATTATATTATTATAATACCCCGTTCGCGACACGCACGGTCTTTTGTTCGTCATAAATAATAAAAAGCCGATTATTAGGAGGCGCGCGCGTGTGTGTGTGGGGTTTTGTATATAATATGTATACACACACAAACGAGATCAAAATTATTGTTATTAATGAGCGTCGGTCAGTTGTGTGTGTGTCCCCTTTACGGTTTTAATAATTATAATAATAAATAATAATGATAATAATAATAATAATAATCGTTATTCGTTATTGTATTATGCCGTCGTGCATACGACATTCGGGACGTCCATGCGGCTCGGTAGCTCCAGCCGGACAGTCTATACACACAAACATATTATATTATATTATAATAATATATTAATATCACACACGTATATAATTAGCTCGCATACGGTCGCCGTATGTGCTTCAAATTGATTTCTCTCCCCCCGACCGCTTTTGTAGTCCTGCTGCTGCAGTATGGACATCGCCGTTTTCATTATTCGGGAAATTGTGCGTTTTCCCCGCGCGCGCATGTACATTATAATTACTATCCGTACCTATACCTACGATAATATTAGTTAGGATGCTTTCTTCCTCGGTCTGTCGGCCTGCCGCCCGCCGTATAGGAGGTAGCAGTCTGCTGCTCTGTGTCGTGACTCTATCTACAATATTATAATATAATATAATGATATAAGCTCTTTCCACACACTCTATCTCTCTCTCACTCGCTCGCTCAAACCACGTCCGTCTCTCGCACACGCTGCTTTTTCCGGCCCGTGTGTTATTGTCTGCGCATGGTCCGCAAATCCTCATAATTGACAGCCGATCCGTCCAATTAAGTGTACACAATATCAAAACGCGTTTATATAGGTACCGTGTATATATATATATATATTATACACATCCTACGATACCCGTTCCAAAGCTGTATTTATATTATATTATAACTATACCACGCCGCAGCAGGAAGTTTAGATTTCTTTCATTGCTCGAAATAATTGTTTAAATGTTGTAATTTGTTGTTGTTTAAATAATCATTGTGTACTTTAACGGTAGCGAGTATAATATATTATATTATGTACATCGTTTTATACGTAGGTACCCATGTGCGTATACTCTGCGCAGACATGCATTTTATGAATTATTGTAATTAATAGGTTTGTGCGATTTCGTATGTATAACCTCAATGTATAATATCTATATAGTATACAGGTATGATTATATTAAAAACGTATTATATGTACGTCCTACATACCGTATAGATATTATATTTCTAAGTCGTATAAATACCAAATTAATCCCCTGTACATATTATCTACGTACACTTCAGCAACACAAATAGTTATCGGTGCATGTACACCAAACAGGGACTTAAAAAAAAAAATTTGGTTTTCTCTAGTAAGTTTTTAGAAAAAAAAAAGTGGCTATTTAAATATATATTTGTCTAGTTAAATTTAATATTGTTAATTCAAGTCACTATGTCTTAATTGAATAAACTTTTAACGGTATAATTTACCATTAAAGATCAAACGAATAAGGTCATAAGGATAAGTATACACCCTTTGAATTTATCTGTGGTTGCAATTTCTCCCTCTTTTCAGTACCTACATAATATGTAGGTTACAATATGGGCGTAATAAATAAAGAGTCAATTTGAAATTGTGCCATTATTCGTGTATCGAAATTTGGAGTAGGTAGGTACCTACCTATTTGTCTTTGTGTAACTTTATAAAATTTACCTAATTCAATAAATAAAAATATAAATTGTGTCTACATTATATTATATCGTACACTATATAAAATTTCTCAAGCAAATCTCCTAGTCCCGTGTATTATGCAAAACTATAAGTCATACCTACCTATACATTCAAATAATTTTCGCAAAAATTGTAATTTCTTTAATTTACGCACTTGTGATACCTATATATCATCTAGGTACAGTGGTTAATATTGATCAATAACTGGTATATGAGGGATATTCTCATAATATGCTCAAGTTATCTTAAGTGTAGGTACAATGATCGCCGTAAATTATAATGAGTTGCATACACCGTGGTTCCAATCTACAATAAAATACAGTGTGTAGGTAGGTACCTATGTATATTATATACCTATATCCAGTATTCCAGTGTCGTATATAGGAATTGTTTTCACAATGGGCCAATTTAATTTATTTAAGGGGCAGGGGAATAGGGTTTATAATGATGGATTTATATTATATACATACTTTATGACACGTGCTTTAATTTTATCTGGAACTTTACTACATGGACCATGGTCTCGAAGCACCACCTCCCTCTGAATACGCCACTCAATGTATAGTAGGTACTACACGTACTACTATATTTAATACATAGCTTTTTCCCTAGAACCAGCAATCACTCGACAACTATATATATAGTATTAAACAGATATATTATTGGGATATCTTCACTTATTCTGAAATAAATCATATATTACATTATTACCTATTTATACTCTAAGACTGATACATACAGAGTCAACAGTACGTGAAATAATGTACTAGTACACTGTTTTAACTTCATTTTTATTTTGAGTAAATTAGGTATATATTTGTTTAAAATTTGTTGGTTTTTGAAATTATTTGTAATACTTATTGTTTGTACCTATTTAATATTTATAAATCGATGAATCGTTGTTATATACCATATTATAGTTAGTTAGTTAGTAGTCATACAGTCGGAAACATAGTACGCTATAATAATCACCTATATTGCTCTGAATACGACAAACACAATATTAATTATCAGTAATATTCAATAGAAACCATTCAAAAGCATAAAAGAAAAAAAGCTTTGTTTTTTTGGGGATCCACATTTTAAACCCGCGATGCACCGTGCACATGTCCTCTTATCGCCCACTAACTTCGCGTGCAACGGGCCTCTATAATTTGTATGCTAGGAAAACGCCGCCGGTCACGGGTGCCGAAAATGTACATTTTCCGTGGGAGTTCGCATGGCCGCTGAACCAAATTTTATATAATAATACTTTTATACAAGCACATCGTACATAGGTAGGTACCTACATATATATAGTATATTATAATATACGAACATTTATATATATATATATACCTATATAGATTATATATGTTGTATGTTCTTGTGTGTGTGTGTGTTATAGACGGCGGCGCGCGTTTTCGGTCGGTTGCGCCTTTGCTGGAGGCAAAACTTTCCCCGTCGTCGCGCCACGTGACACGAGTCTCTAATGACAGATCAGACCGCGTCGCCGCCGTTCTACTTTGACGGTCATCCCTCTCCCTATCTCACCCTCACTCACTCTATCTCGTTCTCTCGATATGTATATACATACATAAAGCATTATTATAACCTTTGCCGCATTAGATTATTCAATTTGTCGCTTTATCCCCTTCGCCTGCCGTCAGACGTGGCGCAGTGCTCGCGGGGCTAATCATCGAGCCCATTCAACGCGGATCAGCCCACGCTCAAATGGCGCAAAAACGTGTATAGACAAGTATATATAGGTAGGTGCACAAAGACATAACGGCATCGACTTCTTCGCCGCCGCCGCGTGCATACATTATATATATATATTATCATTATTATTATTATACAATATCATACCTATGCCTATCGTCTGTTTATATATAGGTATTGTACAAGTGCAGTACGAGTGCAAGGACAATTTTATTATTGTCACGAACCTGACGAGCGGCGCGAGTGTTACTTAAAAGTTGAAACCATAAAGCTTTGCCAGTCTGCGTGCAGTAAATTAATACCATATTTTACCATGTGCATCGCGTATCTGTGTGCAGCTGCAGGATTTTCAGCAGTTGACAATAATTTATCGTATTAAAATTTCAATCGTAGATCACAGTTAAAACATTTTGAGACTATAATAATACTTACATAGAAATCAAACTTATGTTTGCATTAATTATATTAATTTAATATGTATATAACATTAAATAAGTCAAGTAGGTATAGTGCAATATGTCATAAATAACAGATGATTACCTATTCTCACTAACAATTTAATTCATTTTTAAATTAAATAACTGTGGACTTATTAGTAATTTTATTTTTATCTTATATTATTTGTGGGAGGCGTGAGACCTATTTTTATTTTTTGGGTGGTGAGAATCGATGTTATATAAATTTATAATATTATGTAGTACGCCTATTAATTTTTACTGTTTGGATTAACTCGTAGACTTATAACGGTCGATAACTGATAAGCTTCGTGAAAATTACCAATCTATTTTCCGTTGACAAATATTTATTTTTGTATTAATGGGCATTTTTATCCGGAACAATTGTTTTTGAACCAAAACCATTTTTAGATTTCGTCCAGTAGGTATATCGTATATAGTATAATATATAGCTATAATAAAGGGTCTTCTGGGTATTAGTGTCTGTTATTATATATGCTTACCTATATAAATGATC
>NC_042494.1:16808216-16838067 GCF_005508785.2 Acyrthosiphon pisum | reverse complement strand
AATATTATAACAACTTCACTTAACTATCTTATATTATATATCAATATTCAGAAACACATCGACAATAATATTTAAAATTGTAAATTTATGCACAGATATATAATACATATATAGTATTGTCTACCTAGATCAAGTCACATGCGTTAAGTTTGTTCTCTAGCTGTCAGTCTCTGTAACCATCGAAGTCTCGGACTCGAGAAAATTATGTGATTTTTTGTGAGTTCAATATTACGATTTAATATATAGCAATCTTCTGTAACGTTTTTTATTTTTGTTGTTGTGTACTTGGCGCCGTGCTCGTATGGCGTTGGTTATTATAACTTACTGCCTCGTTTTTGGCACCAAACATTTTTTGTTTTAATAAGTTTACCGGTTCAATCTGCAAGCCTCCGGCTGTTTTTAAAAGTTTTCTTAATTTCACTACCACACTTACGCCCCTGGAGCTTAATTTAGTATGGTAATCTGAATTTCATTAAAATATATAATAGTAAAATAATAATTGAATTAAATGAATACATAGGAACACGGAAAATCACAAGTACCAAAAGTACCAAAATCTTTGTTATTGCGGTTATTCATGGTTTAATCGAAGATTTTTAATGATAACTTGAACAACGGTGGATGCTATATTAGTATTGTGTAGTATAGATATCCATATCTAAACCACGTGAATGATACGTCGTATTGGTATTTCCTGAGTGTACAATGTATGACATACCTATATAAAAATTAAAACAATGGGCTAATGAATAGAGGTAAAAGCCACTAGATAGCGCTGTATGAACTCCATGTGAGATTATTTCATAATAAAATCAGCTACAATAATAGGCAGGTAGTAGGATACCTATCCAATTAATGTATATTATTTAAACCTTCTTCTTTGACGCAATTTTAAATTATAGAAGTCCCCGGTAAAAATATATTTGTAATCAATGAAATTAACTTGCTAATAGAAACGTATAGCCGCATATAGGTAATCTATACCTATATATTATGTAATAATTATTATAATATGTTATTTTCTATACGTTTCTACATTGAAATATTAATTTCAGTAAATCGTTTGTATCTTGCGTATAATATAATGTACCTTGTAATAATCAGAATCCAGATGTATCGACGTATCGTTTTCAAATACTATTTAAAAAAGTTTCAAAAACAAGTTCAAGTACACATTGTAAAAGTGTTATTATATAGTTGTACAAGTTTGTTATAGCCAATGGGTAATCGTAGTTACGTATTTTCAATGAACGCACTTATAATACTCAATAATTATAACGTATAAATTATATAAACTATGTGTAAAATCGTGACGAATGGCGAAATAAAAATGTATGTAAGTAAACCGTTTGTCGATTTCAATTTTTTTTTTTATTTTTTATCTAATTACAATTAAATTATATAGATAGGTTCTTTAAAAAAAAAAAAAATAAACAAATTAATATAATAATATATTAATACGTATATTTAGAATTGCTACAAAATGGTAAAGGTAGTTATGTTAATGAATTATATCGCGTTATTCTTAAATAGTTCATCGAGGTAGGAATATGAATAATTGATTAAACCAGCGTGTATGTTACCTTTGAAAGTTTGAAATTAAACATGCGTTATCTTGTTTGTCTGATAGTGATACCGTTTGGTACTAGTAAAATGTAATTTACAAATGAGTTTATCTTTTCAAATACCTATACCCTTATGAAGTGAACCTTAGACTGGTATTCGTATTTCGTGGGCACATTTAAAAAAAAAATATAACTGTAAATATAGTAGTTACCCACTTAATGTACACTATATATTATAGTCCTTAGTTAAGCAACAAACGAAACAATGAGTTCGTTTTACATAGATACCTATAAGATTTGATTTCAATAGAATAAAATAAACGAAAAATCTTTCCTGTATAAATTTAATAGCAGCTGATAACCTATAATACCTGCTATAAAATATAACTTATTAACATTATATAGAAATATTATATAGGTAAAGTACATAATAGGTATTATTTGCTTATTACTTTGTTAAGGAATTAATGCCCACTAAAAAAAAAATATCGCAAAGCAATAGCCAGTAGGTTAAAATAAAGTGTTATAAAGTGTAATTATTAAGTATAACTGGTGTCTGGTATAACTATAATGTATAGATTTATCGACTATACAAACGTAGGTAGGTATACCTATAGGTACACAGTTCTGTGCGTTTTGACGACATGGTTGTTATAATCAACAATAATATTATTACGTAATACTTATTGAACAACTTATTATTAATACAATCGCGGTAACTAGGTATGCTGCAGGAGTGTAGTAAAATAACTAAATCGACTTAACGCTATTACAATAATTATGAAAACAGTAAACACTGATGTAAAATACGCATTATAATATTGTTATGTGTGTCGCGGAATCCTTCAATTACGAAATCATAAGGGTCGCAGGAGTTTTAGCTGCCGTGCAATCATATTCACCCCCGCACTGATAATAAATTTAACACACCACCCCGCACGACGATTTGATCTGCAGCTAAATGCGCGGTGCGATTTCCTCTCACTCGCCGAGTGTGTACATAAGCACATAATATTATTACAACCACCGGCCGATAATACACCGGAATAATCCCAAATAATACACCCGAGATCCGAATAATAATAATAATATATACGTATAACATAATGTGCACCGAGGATTACCTACCGTCGTAGTCGTCGTCACGGGGATCGTCGTCATACAGCAGCTCACGGGGAGTTCATAATATGAAAACTTCACCGAATTCGTCGTGACGACGAGTCGGCGCACATATCGTCATCATCATTATTATATATATTTACAGTCCCTATCGTCGTCATTCGCGGAACGGTATAAACGGCGTTAAACTGTTACGTGGGGTAGGCATTACACACATATATATATATACGAACGACACACATACGGAAAACAATCATCGCTTTATAGTTTATATTATACACTGCTGCTGCAGCGGGGACCGAGGATGGGAGCGGTTTTGCGAGGGGGGGTGAGTAATGGGCTTTTTGGCCACCCCTACGGCGGCGGCGGCGGCGGCGGGGTAGAAGAAGGAAAAAAAACGTCACTATTATAATATTTCCTGCAGCGAGGGGGTTGACGCCGTAGTCGTTTGTATATATATATATTATATCTCAGCGCGAGCTCGCGACACACACAAACACACGCGGTGAGGAGGATATAATACGCGCCGCGACTTTGACACAAAAGAGAAATCACGATCGCGCGCGCAGTGCACTCTCTTCCCATCGTTGTGTCTGACAAATTCGACGACGATAAATTACCGACCGTTTACCATTTTTATTATCATTTGTTATTTTCATATCGGGCGGCGTCCGCGAACAAATGTTTTGTGGCTGCCGATCTGCAACGGCGCGGCTATTGATTTTTAAACGAGTAGGATTTCGTCTCCCTTTAATCTGCATCGCATCTACACGCACGCACGCCGGATAATAGAATAATATGACAGAAGCCATTTTTGTTATTATTATTATTATTATTATTCTTTACCGGTTAGTATAATAATATGTCTATAATGCGTATGGACGTCGTTTTATTGTGCATTGCGCTTATTAATGTATATCATACAATATTCTATAATACACAGTGAACAATCGAGTGGAGCAAATGTTTTTAGGAGGCACATACCTATATGTGGAATATTCAATATACGCGTTATATCATGCTTTAGAGTTGGCGTGTCCAATTATTTTAAACGTTAGATTACAGTAAGCTGGTACATTATATAGTGTTTTAGTGGTTTTATTTTTTCATCATCGTGTGTCGTTTGTAATGAAAGGTTTCAGAAAAAAAAAACAAACAAACATACCACGGTAATTGTTTGAAAATGTAAAAACGATTCCTTAAAATAGTATAATTTACTAAAACATGATTTACTAGTAATTATTTATTTAAAAAATAGAAATGGTCGCGCAAAGCTATATGTAAATGGCTTACATTAACCAAACCAATGATTATAAACCGTATAATATACCTACCACATATTATACGGTATACATCATAAATATAGAGTTCATTAACTACCTACTTTCAAGACTGTTATTCAGTTCACCGTTTAAAGTTATAATATACGTCACTATCACTTCATACTAAACATAACTTATCATTAAATATATTATGTTCACGAAAATTGATATATATTGATTATTTTTGTACCTAATTTATTAATTAATATACATGTTATGCATTGTATTTAAAAAAAAAAAAACATAATATATTATAGTATATTATAATATATTTAAATATTTTAGAAACACTATACAAAATATATTACCATGCACATTTAAGTTCACTGCAGTATTATTTTTGCATTCATATTTTTCTTTACTTAAAATAATGAACAAAATTTACATCTAATTATAAATAATGCTCGAGGATCATTTAAGAGTTATCTTAAAGTCCGCAAAAACACATTAAATGTGTTGTAACAATTCACAACTGTTACTTTCATAAAAAATACGTTACTATCAAAATTTTCTGACCTTAAATTAAAATAGAAGTAGACAAGTTGCGTAAAATATACTCTGTCGAATTATTTGTAAGTGTGCTGTGTAGGTACTACTATAATATAAATTTGTATATTATGCACCATATTTATAGAACGTCCTCACAAAGATTTACTGATTCAAGAATTCGACTATTTAAAATTATCGTGAACCATGGTATGATTAAGGGTTTGTTGAAAAATTTAAAACAAATTAAACAAATATAATAAATAATAATATAATATTAAGGTATATTGTACATAAGAAAATTATATATGTTTAAGTTTCAAAAATAAACATAATATGATTATAATAGTTAGAAAGTTGTATCAGTGCTATTATATTAACATATTATAATAATATCTTATATTTGTTTTAATTTTTTTTTTTTTTTTAGAATCAACTATTTATAGTATACTAAAGACTTACAAACAAAGTTTGCATTATAAATGCTCAACTCGGTCGTGTTAAGCATTAATAATTGGTGTCAAGTGAATTCCAAATGAACAGTGACAGAAGGTGTTCGGCCAACAGATGTTTTTCTTTTTTTACGCTTTTTTTGTGAAATTCTTCAACGATACTATTTAAACACGGAATACACGTTTGCTTTTTTTTTTCTTTTCCCCAGGACGTGAATAAACAGTTTATGTCCCGCGAACATGGTGATTTATTTGAAAGAAAACACAATGAACCCACACAAGGAGAAAATTATAATAAACCGCAATATTAGCGAAATCCCTTTCAATGTTGTTTACCTTATTCTTTCACCTCGTCCCTCGTGGTGTTTATTTGTTGTATTATATTTCGTTATTGTCTGCACTCGACTTGTGTACGTTATCGTGTGTTATTAGCTGCAGATTACATGCGACAACAATGTCGAATTTATTCCAAAAATGAACTCCTCCGTTTTAGTATATACATAATATAAATAATATAATATAGGCACCCACCTACCCATTATTGTGGGTCGTCATACAGAGATAATGATGAGACGTACATCGCCATATAATATGATAAATTATGTTTTTATTGTGACCACTCGTATCAAAAGCCATATATATAGTTAATAATATATATTATTATTACTATTTATACACTGCAGAATTATTCATGTAATAGTCAACGTGACGGTCGACAAATCGTTTGCGTATATACATAATATTTATTATAATGGTCGCGTCTTACAATGCATTCTGTGAGAATAACTTTACTGGAAACGACACGGTGGTCAAAAACATAATAATATGATAGGCATGCCATTGAAATTGCTGCTGCCAATTGTACCTAAGTATACAGCGAGATGACTAAGTTTTTTTTTTTTATATATATTTGCTCACTGAAAATACCTCGTAAAAAAGCGTTTGTCAACCACCAACGGAATAAAAAATGATTTCACCCACGGTGGAGATCAAAATAAATAATGACGAAACATTACGTTAAAGCGTAGGTACCTATATAATATTATATTGATAGCAGTATATAATAATATTATAATTTTCTCATATGATACGAGAGCGAAAAATTATTATAAAATCGACAAAATATTAATACTATTAAGACTATTATAATATTATAATACTATTTTTACACGAACCTACTTAGTGACTATTTAATGTGCCGGCTGTATATACTGCTACAACTATCTTACAACTACGTGAAATATACCATTAAAAATTAGATAATAAATCATCGAGATTCTGTACTGCAGCAGCTGTTGTAATTTTTTTGATGTCTCTAATAAACGCCCAGTAGAATTCCGACCGGTTACCGTTCTGAATAATTATATCATTTTTACTATTTTTACGAGTGCGACACTTATCAATTAAAAAATAATGTCGTGCGTATATTTTACAAACGCATAGCTGGATACCTATCTAGAACACTAATAATACACCTCGTTTTAACTGTTATTAGTTCCAATTGAGAATTTATTTTTATCATAAATTATTATGGTTTTGAAAATATTTTTCTACCAAATTCACATTTATTAACTATCAACCAAGTCATTTTTTACTGACCCTATATAAATTAATATAATTACTGAACTGTATACCTAATAAAGGACATAATATTAATTATTTATAATATAGTGAAACTCAGCAGAACTATACAGTGTTGTAGAAATATATTGAACATCGTTATACGCCATAGGTACCTATATAGGTGTGACAGGAAGACCTGACAAAAAAAAGAAAATTATGTTACTTAAACGTATGACAACAATTTGAAAAATTATATGGTTAATAAATAAGTTAAGAAATATACCCATGTCAGGAAATTCCCAAAAATAATATTTTGAAAAAAATTATTACTTTCTAAATTAATTTACTCAAAAATATTGATATTTTAAAAAAAATTCTAAAAAATAAGCTCCTTGACTTCGATAAATGTTTTCACCATCAAAATTGTTCTTATGTAATTAGATTTACAAATTGGCTATTTTGAATTTTCTCAAAAAAATTTAAATCATATTTTTAAGTTTTTATTTTCAGTATTAAAAAATAAAAATATTATTTTTATTTTATACTTGTAGCGCAAGCGACTATAAATTATATATATATAAAAACATTGAAAAAGTTATTTCATCTGTGAGGTCTTCTTGTTATACCCACTGTATTATAATACTTATAGGTATCTTAAAAAAGAAAAGAATATAATCATTATTTTGACGTTTCTTACCCCGTTTTTTTAGTTCGCTAAAAGGAAATCTTATCGATAACTTCCGTTATCGAGGTTTAAATCCCAATGATTTATCGTAACATCCGGCATGCTGATGTTACTGCAATATGTATATAATATTATATACACAAATACATAATATAATAACACGTTATATGTATATATAGCCGGTATTACATAAGACATTAAATATTATTTACGGAGCGTATAGCAAGTATCATTATAACGTATTTTGTCGTTACCTAATTATGTACCTATAATTTAACGATTCACTCGAAAAATATACATTGTAAAAATCTGAAATAAAATGAAATCAACAGAGCCACGAAATATAATATGTAATAAACTGGTAATGAATAATACTTGTTCATACAATGTAATACGAGTCGGCTCGGCGGCGCGTTACGACTATTATTGGTATTTTTATTATTATTTTTATTTTTTTCCCCGTTTGCCCTTTCCAAAATGTCGTGTGTGTACGAAATTAACGTCGGGTCGCCGACACACCGGCGGATATATAGGAAAATGTATTGGGGAATTTTAATGGTCTCGCCGCCGCTGTCTGCTCCTGCTGCTGCTGGGCCAAAAAAGAATCGAACAGACACGTGTACCGTGTCGTTCCTAAAAAAGAAGAAGACTTCTGTAGCGTATATAATATATATACGGGGAACATTGGACAGAACGGGGACGTTCTAATATGTATGTCTTATTGTCTTATACCAGTAACAATGGTATTTAGCCATTTAGGACTGCAATTTGATATAGTATAGAATCGTTGGTCCTATGATATAAAGTGGTAAAAATATCATGTCCGTGCATCAATATTATCTATTATCGTTATCAGTAATAAATTAAAATCATCACGACCCCACTTATAAGTTGTTTGCGATACACTGTTATTTTCCATTTACGTGTGATTTGCTCATTGTAACTTAAACTTTTTTTTTATTTTTATAGGAAATATTCTTAACTTTTTGTTGGTAATACCTATTTAAAATTGTCAAAAAACTATACTTGTGGAGATTATCAACAATGGATGTAGTTTAATTGTTAAATGTACCTACACAACTTTGCATAATGTACTCGTTATTTAATTAAATTAAATTAAGCATTTTTTTTTGTTATTTTACAATATTATTATATAGGAGTTAATAATTGTCCCTATGCATATATGTATAGTATATTAATATATTGTGTCTATACAAACTGTTTCATTAAAAATGAGCATTGAAGTTGAATAATTTAATTGCATAAAAGTAAAAGGTATTAATATTTGTAATTTGAATTATTTTTAATGAACGTAAAATTGATTTTTTACCGCTTTATTAGCAACTCGAAAATAATGTTGTTGCAATATCGACTCATGATAACATCTATTTACGTATAGGTATTAGGTATTACAACTATATAATATATATATATAATATATTTGCATTTATAGGAGAATATCTCAGAAAACTAAAAAAATTAACCATATGCAAACCTTACCCCACGTTCTATACACGCACACACATGGCACATACGTATATATAACACGCGATGTTTCTATATAATATTATGTATAATGGCACACGGTCGTTTTATTACGAGTCGACACCTCTTGAACACTTCAAGGCGCGCGCGGTGTAATATTTCATTCTCGCTCCACTGTAGTTGTAGGTTTTAATTTTAATTTCTGTTTCGACGCCTATAGTGCATAGTAATACATTAATACGTGATAAGTATATGTACCTACCCGTTAAGACCACACAAGTACACAACTCGAGGTAGACGATATTATATGAAATATTATGCTGTGTGCCGTTACTATATAATATTATGATCTTGTGCTTCCGTCCGCCGCCGCCACCACCGACTTTTCGCCATACTCAATAGACAGTAGATAGTAGATACCTACCTATGTTGGCACGATTATTATTATCGTATTTCGGTGTTGTAAGGTGCAACGGAAAAAACACAATTTATTTTCAAGTGCGATATTGCAGTACAGGTAGTGAATTTGTTAAAATATACCACACGCAGCTGTTATACTAATAATAATAGGTAATGAATATTAATGATGTATAGGGGAGAATTAATTTGAAATTTGAAATTTTCGCCGAGCACACAATGTTATGTTTTCGTAAGTGTACCTCTTGTGTAGAAATTAATTGGACATTTTTTTGGTCTTACGCAGCCGACGCAAGTGCACGCAACGACGGCGCCGGCCGGCAGTAAAAGCTCATTCAGTGAGTGCAGCTGCAGTATGCATTTATTATAATAATATTATATAGTTCCTACCTCAGCAGCGGTTACTTTGATGTATTTTTTTTTTTGTTACTCTACTCTGTCGATGATTTATCTGCAAAAATGAAAAATACATATTGGATATACAATTATTGCTGTAATATACGACACGCGGAATTCATGCAACAACGCATTTAGTATCATATTATTACCTACGCGTTTTCGATTGACCTATTGGAATCGAGTATTACATATAAATTGAGCAAAATATTATTCTCTCTTGTACGTACGTTGCGATACGGCGTATATAATATATTATAATGTCCCGGGAATAACGGTTCAAACCCCATCAAAGCGTATATAAGTTTATTATGACGATATACATTTATGTGCTAATGTCGGTTTATATGATGTGTAGCCACGCCGTTGATCAATTGATCAAAATCGACCGGAAGGAGGTACTATTTTGTACGTATATATGCTATATACTATATAGTATATTATAGATACGTGTATCATTGACGTCATATTTTTTTTTTTAAACAACATTCTTTATAAATTGCAAATCACATCCGAAGATATTATAGAACATAATAATATATCCTCCAGTAATTATAATAACTGGTTTATACTCACCGTAGATTGCCAAACATTTGTAATTTAAAGAATATATAGCTGGTACCTATATAATATACCGGCCATATATAGGTACGAGTTATAAGCTATTACTACATTTTACATACACAACATTTACAAAAAATAAAATTGCCGTTACATAGAAAGTGATTTGATAATTTTATTGCTTGCATAATTCTGGTATATATTACACTATAACATCATTAGATCAGACGTGTACCTATAGATTAATAACACACAAATAATATGTGCTAGAAGGTGTAAATGAAAAAAAAAAAACATTAGTCAAAGGTATTGAGGTCCATACATAATATTATATGTCCATGTACCCACCTTATATACAATATTTAATATTATGATTCTTGTAAACTGTCTAAATTGGTTAGTTAAACAGTATAAACAGACAACTGCGCAGGTATACTCATCAAGGCGGAAAGTCTTGAAATTGGATTCACTTGTATTATAAATCAATTATATTTTAACAGTTTTACAATATACTATATATTTAAATACTTAATATATGACATATTTGTCATGCTCTACATATTAAATAACTATATAATAATATAATATTATGGCCTATACTCACTATTTATATACCTACTTATTACTCATGGCATCACGATTGTAATGAATATAATCAAACATTATATTATTATAATAAAATCTCTACATTTTTGTGTGTTTTGTTTGTCAAAAAAAGTACATAATATAATATTATATGATCAAATCTGTAAAACTTATCCAGCTATGTTGTTACTTATTGCGAGATAAAATCAAAAATAATTTGGAAAACGAATGTACCTGGTACCTTTGTTGTATTTTGCGGAGTAGCAGTGGTAGCTCTACAAATAGTATTATAGTCACGAATACAGAAAGAATACAATAATTATTTAATTTTAGATTTTTAATCCCACGACAAACGATGAAAATATTCAGATGAATGAATACAATTCGTCAAAATTATATAATATCATACCTATCCAATATTATTATAATACGGGTACCTACTTTCTTTTAGTCAAATATCATGACTCGTATTATAGTCGTCAACACCTCTTGGGGGATGTGAGAGCATTTACACATGGGGCGCGTGCCCCGCTGTGGCCCAGGATAAACAATTTGAGGTTTGTTTGTTTTTTTTTTTGTAAATCTCGCCGGGTGTCTGTTTTTGTTTACTATTGGCCATCGAATCGGAAATAATATATATAGTACGCACTTTTTTTTCCGCTAAACGCTCTCGGACGTCGTCGTGTTAAGTGACTCTGAATGTAAAACACTTTTCAATGGGAAAAAAAAAACACAAAACGAATGATGAAGTGAAAAAACAACAATGGCGGTTTGTTCGTGTCCGGTATACCGTAAAAAACCTATTGTTATTAAGCCAAAATATTTACAAACTTCTCCGTCTAATTGAATGCCGGTGAATTATTTTTACGGTACGTGTCGTTGACGGTTTCGTCGAGGGAGCCAAAAAACGATTTCCGTAAAATATTTTTATATACACATAGAACGTCACTGATTTAATTAGAAGGGCACCTCATATTTTTAATTCGTCTAACAATGAGACATAATAAAATCGAATCCCAAACCCTTTTTTGCTTTGCGCTGTTCGTCTATAAATTCGGTATATTTATATATATATATAGGTACTATAAAGAGGTATACGAGCATAATTCGTTATTGGAATTCACTGGAACATGCGACCGTTATACCTATTATAAATTATATTATGGTACAAATCCGTACGTGTTACTGCATGTAGGTACCTATACATGTTTGTTGTTTAATATTATATTGATGCAAAAAAAAAACCAAATGGCAAACCTTAAATTTAATTTTATTCTATACAATACTAAGCGCACGAGGTACGTTTTTTTTCGTGAATATAATTTGGCTTTGGCGATTGGGCCTTAGCACTACATAATATTAATATATGATATAATGTACATTATACGCATATGTAACATTTGAAAAATTAGAAATGAGAAATGAGAATATTATTCAGAACGGGTCAATTGACTTATAGTGTTTGAGTAATATGATGTTAAATAATATGACAAATGTTGAGTAGTAAGCTCTATAAGTAACATAGGTATTTACTATAAGATTGGTTTTTTATAAGCGATGTGATAATAATGGGAATGAAATAAATTATATAATGAGTAATTATAAATTGATATTTATAGTATATCCAGTATTTGTGTTTGCTGGAATAAGTGAATGGTATTCCTTCCATTGTTCGGATCTGGACCTAACATATTTTAGCAATATGTGACTTATTTACATTTACTCTTTGTTGTCCCGAATTCTTTGCATACGTCAAATATATGTTTGATTGTTAGAGTACATATAATTATTTAAATTGCGAATTTTGTTCGCTATAATAGAGTGACATAAATGGATCCTGCGGAATACTTAAATCAATAAATGAATTCATATCTAAGTTTGATTCGTATTTATGCCCTATGTACCTTGCTATATATTGTGTAATTATGATTGGTATGTCATTAAAAGTTATACTCACGGGTGTATATGTTTTAAATTTACTATAAGTATTAGTATAGCTAAAACGATTCAATTTTAACTTAGACTTTAAAGGATAAACTAAAATAAATAATAATATACGCCAATACCGGACTATACTTTGTTGAGAGATCTATAATAAAAATAAATTATCCATCACATATTTATAACCTGTATAACGTGCAACGTTAAATTTATCTGTTGTAAAACAAGTTTTATAAAAATTAAAAATTATATTTTATTTTCTAACCTTTATTCCATAAAAATGGATAGGTATTCGGTAAGTACTTTGGAAAAGGTATGAAATTAATTAAATTTTAATTATTAAAATTGTATTATGTTCATGTTATTTTAAAGTACCTACCTATGCGTGAATAAAATTATATTAGTTTTTTCTTATTTCATTTTTATACTTATCAATTTCAATCAACAATTAATATTATTATTACAGGCTTCGTGAAAATTGCATATTATACAAACAGTAATAATGTTGTAGTAGGAAATTATAATAGGAGGCAATTATATTTAATATATTATAAGCATACAAAGTATAACCAAATGAGTTATATGAATTTTACATATTAATTAGTTATAGTTTTCGAGCAAAAAATAAATCAAATAACTTAAATATCTTTTGATACGATTTCGGCCAACAACGGTGCGCTATTCAAATATTTATTGATAAAATGGAATTTCAATTCTATCGGGAGGAGAGATATGGGATGAGATTTGCGACCAATAATTAGTGGTGAAAAGTATTTTTGAAAAACGGTATAACGATATAATATGTGAATATATATATATAATAGAAAAAAACCGTTTATAAACATAACCATAATCCTATATAGAATAGTAGTGTATACATACTTACCTACCTATATATATATACCTACAATCTACAGTATATACACACGATAACAATCATCGCTGCAGAAAGTATAATATTAGTGCCAATCCGTTTGCTATGTTTACGCAGCATGTCAAATTACATATACCTATGCTACCGCAGTAGTATATTATGCGTATTAAATTTAAATTGCGTTTTCGAAATGCACGGTAGGTACTTGTCCGCTTAGAAAAAACAACTATTATCACTATGTTATTAATAACTTGTAGATAGGTAGTAGGTACATATCAGCAACGGTGACCATAAAACGAGTCCATCTGTTTAGGTGTATTTTTTTTACATTAAGTCCATCATAATATATTATTAACATTATAGGTGTCGAATTTAAATGTCATAAAAACTATCAAAAAATGATCTAAAAAATAGCCAAAATGTCCAACAAAAAGGCCTTATTTGACCGGTAGTACCTTTTTCTTATTCGACTGCATGTAATATCAATTTAATACATATTTTAATATTTAAGAAAGTTCAATAATACTATATCGAAAAATTTGAAATACCTCCATCAGCGATGTTATTAATTAGCGAAAAATATTTTCCCTGGGCTGTTTTGTCCATACCTATTCTATAAATACCTATACAAAAATATAAAACTAAGACCATGTTAAATTATGTTAAACTGTATGCTAAACTATATTATAAAATATATTATATTATATTATATATTAGATTGTGAGCATTGCATTAAACCTAACAACCTTTCTTGAGATAATATTTTGATTTTCCCAATTTTACAGCTCGGAAAAATGTTTACCTAACTATAACAAAGTTTCACCCTTGAAATGCATGTTACACGAAATAAGTTATTTACTTCCAACGCTTTTTTCCAGAAAACCTTACAAAAACAAATGAGCTATCGATGCTAACATCGAAAATCATGGAAAATCATCATTATTATACTAAAATGTAAGGGGTGCCGTAGTCGTCGTGGCAGTCATCTTCAGCAGTCGCACTGGTGGCGGGAAACGATAATAATAGGTATTATATTATATCATTATTTTATTATAATTTATAGATAATATATTATTATATTGTGCAGGGAACAATGATGTGCAGGGTCAAACGGATTACAATATAATATCGTATTATCCCATTCTACATTTTAAGTAGTTCAACGATTTATAATATATTATTATTATGTAGACCTACGCTTATATACAAACATCACGCCGGAGGCTCGCGCGACGACGACAATGACTTCGGTGGTGGCTGCGACGACGACGACGACGACGACGATATCGACGCCGACAGGGAATCCCCCCGCGAATACGCCGCCGCGGAATCCCGCTGATCCGATTGATTAATTTCATCCCTTATTTTTGTTGTTGTGCGTGTCCCCCATCCGGCGATACGACGACTGCGGCTAACCGGATTACCCTCAATATAAACGAATGTATACACACGCTGCAATATAACGAACGACATTATGACCGCTATTTGTGAAACGAGTCGCATTTTTCTCAATTAAACCCCACACACACACACACACGCGCGCGCACACTCTAAATTATATTATTATTATAAACATTATGCCGCCGCGGCGCGGGCGATCTCTCACAACACGCGGCGGGCGGTCTGAAGTCTCCACGGCCCGTGTAAACGTTCTGATTAAAAGCTCGGAGAGAGAGAGATAGAGAGAAACGCATTCGTTGTTTATAAATACGCGCGCGCGTGTGTGTGTGTGCAGTGCAATATACACGCCGAGGGGCGGTGACGGGGTGCTCGCACAGTTTTAGTGCCTACATATATACACGGTGGTGCGATTGCGACAATATTTATGTGCTGTGTGTACGCATATTTTACGGATCTGTCCAAGTCGGCTGCAGCGATTCCGTGGGGCACACGAGGGGGGGGAGGAGGGAAGCTAACCGAAAAGTCGAAACGTCTTTCCGCTGAGTATAATATATATACATATACGCCTGTTGTGGGGGGGGGTGTTGGGTGTACGTGCGTGAGTGTGCGCGCGACCGCGTGTATAAGTACGATCAGGAGGTTCATATATATACACATGCACGCGATGCTTCGTGTATACAGAGAAAGACTTTTACCCTCGGCAATTTGTCTCTCCGGTCTCGTCGCATAATAATTCCGTGGTCGTATGCAAATCCGCTCTTACACACTCACACATGAGATCATATACACGTGTGTGTGTGTGTGTGTGTGTGTGTGTGTAGTAGTAGTAGAATAAAATGTATATACTGCAGCGGATATTATAATAATATATCTACCCGAGTTGTCGCGAGTTTCGGTGTACTGTATACATTCTACGACTAGGTATAATATACATATATATATATATATGTTTTTATGCGCCGCCGCCGCCGCCGCCGGTTGAATATTATTTTTTAATCAATATTATAACATAATCGTACGAGACGTGTAAAATAATATATATGCAACGAACTCCGGGGCTGATTTGGAATTCAGATAGTTTTCACCGCCCGCAGCTGCAAAGGTCGCCAAAATCACTTAAACTCCAAGAACTTTGTATGATGTTGCAGTAATATTATACAGATATATCGTGGTCGCATAGCACTGCTGCTGCAGTTTGTTTTTTCGACACACATCACGCATAAATGCATAATAATATGTAGTATTACGAGACAAACCTACCCTACGGTACTCACGACGAGACGGTCTCGAATTGAATTAATATCCTCTCGTAAATACATTTATTGCGCCAAACGCACGAATTATTACCGACGGTTTTATGCGAACGCCATTTCCTGGAAAATATCGCGAAAGTAGCATCGAACTACCACTATAATGTATATTATACATTATGCATTAAGATTATGCATAGCATGTGGTACGCCGATGAGCCGCCGTCGGTGTTTGCAATATTTAAGTTTATAAAAGAACAAATTCGAGTTAATTTTTTCTAAATTATCAGGTTTCTACGTGCATATACAGTGAAAATATAATATACGTATTATAGTATACGTCCTAGCCGTTCTCCACTCTGCACTTCTCCTCGCACAGATTTGAAGCTTAATGTGAATTAAAATATTATATTCTGTATATTATCAATTAAATTGTGTAATTGGTTGACGACACTGAGACTCTGAACAGTGACCAACGATTGAATGTTTGCTGCAGTATAATATTGCCACCATAACCATTAAATAAACAATACAATGGAATGGTGATATATATTTTCATTAGCTCGTAAATCGATTATATAATTAAGTTAAAAGTTACGGAAGCACTCTGAAACAGATAAAAATACAATCATTAGTTTTAAGTTAACATAAAAATAATAAATAAAGATACCAAGCAGTATAATGAAAAATATAAGTACAATAAATTATCCACATAGATCACAGCTGATTGACATTTCCAATTAATTCCATTTTGCTTCAGTTATAAAACGATAAACGTTTATAAGCTTAAATAGTTTTTTTTTTTTTAATTGGTCGTATAATAATACCTCGTTTTAAATAAAATTTACAGTATTTTTAAATTACTAACATTATTAAATAAAATTAATGTATTATTAATAATGGTATTTAAAAATCATATCTTATAGTAAATATTTATCATATAATCACAACTTATAAAATCCTAGGTCCCAGGTTATAAAAATCGTAAATATATTATGAATAACAACAAATATTTTTGTTTTTCTAAAATGTGTAGGTACCATAGGTAGGTACATAATACATATATTATGGTTGTAAGAACTTATATTTGCGTGATAAAAAAATATTACTAAATAATGAGAATATATTGGCTATAGTATGGTGAAAACTCTTATCTTAATGTAAAAAAAACAAGTAACCTTTACAATTTTATTCGTTTAATATGTAAATTGTAATCCAAAATTTAAGCAAATTAAATATACATAATTATCATTAGGTATGTAAAAATAAGAAATTATTGTTCTATAGCTTTGGCGTGCTAAACAAGTTGCACATGCTAGTCGGCAGTCCCTACACAACAACACAATATATTAATTATATTATTATGTTAGATTTCTAATTATTGAGTAATACAATTTTGGTGGTATTTATTATATACTATGCTATTATTCATGCATATAATACAGATACAACGTGAATTTGAATAATTGGTCTAAAATTAGTAAGTATCTTAACAAATCATTTTGTTTATCAATTTTAAATGCTTTGTTAAATATTTTGTACATAATTTGAATTTTTAATTCCGAATACCGAACACATATTATAATGTATAATTATTACTTTTTCTCGATCGGTTTAAAAACTATATAGCACACATTACATTAATATGCTTATATTTACCCACAGTTCTTATCAATCACAAATGTATAATTTGTCATGTTCAGAATTCAGATTTAACAATCTTAATAATAAGCAATGGATGTTCTTCATTGAATGCCCGTTATTTGGAGCTAAAAACTATTACAACTATGCATATATATATCTAATACCTATATATATAATATATAAACGTAATTTTAAATTAGCCAGTTAACGTTTTTAATTCAGTCATAGCACTCGCAACCGACTATTGTAAAATAATATCGTCGATTGTCATCTATAGACATTAAAACTGATCAAAACGTTGAACTAGATCTTTCATAAAATCAAATCCTTAAATAGCCGCGCCTCGAGAGTGTCGTCAGTGGGCGTCTTCTCCCCTCTAGCAACCGAGCTAAAATTACTCGTAAACCTCAAGCTTATTACTTATTAGTAATCATACGAAAATTGTATAGATTGTTTAACCCAAATAATAATAATAAAATAAATATCTTATATAAATGAGTTTAGTTTTATTTTGTATACAATTACCTACCGAACGTTTAAACCACGACGATTCATATGATACAAATATGAATCTATCTATAAAGGTCATAATTATTATATTGTGTGTAGCGTATACTTTATCTGAATTCAATTTGAATAATTAAGTTTAAATTATACTTAAACTTTTTTGTTTTTAATACATATTTTACAAGTTATTATTAAATAGGTCCTTACGGTATATAATATAAACTATACATACAAATTAAATACATTAACTGGTTTTTTAATATTATATAGTCCCTGTATATATCATTGGCACAACAGATTGGCTGCTTGCGATATATGTTTAAGGTTTTAAACCTAAAACCTAACCCAATCAGTAATCAGTAATAGTCACCTAATTTATTTATAAATATTTTGTATAATTGCGCCAATGTGAATTTAAACTATAATTGAAGAACATATAATATATATGAAGAACATAATCGCTGTGCCTATATCACCAATGACGTGTATTAAGATGCAAGACGTACAACATTTCGACAGTACTTAAAAGTATAAAACTTAACAATAAATTGTATATGTTTAAATTTAAATTATATATCTACAATAACTACACTACTACACCACCTACCCATAAGTATTTATAGAACATAAATGTATATTGCGTACATTCTACATACTTATAATAAGCTCATTTAATTTACCTATAGGCTATAGGTACCTATAGCATGATAGGTTTTAATATTGAAACAATATATTTAATTGTATATATTAGGCATTTTCAATTTTGTTTAAATTCTTATTGCGGACCTACTATATTTCTACTTACAGTTGACCATATAGTACCATATTGCAGTTGTAAATATACGCAGTCTAATGTCTCACCAATAATCAAGACTATTAGCTACTTAGGTACATACTAATTTTTATTTCAAATAAAATTATCTTGTGGCTCGGCGCGGTGCTGTGACTGAAATCAATAATGTAACGTGATTGAGAGTAAGTAACGGCCGCTGCTACTAGTTCCCGGATGGGTGATCACCCGAGTCCATAGTGGCAAAACCTTACCACACACATACACACGTTGCCAACCAAGCGTTCCAAATATACAAATAAAACATTCTAAATTATATAAATATACACAAACCAAAAAGAAAAAATATTCAAAACAACTGCAATAGCGATAGCGAGATATATACAACAAAGACTATTACTTATTAATATTTGTAAAACTATTGTAAATTATAAATATAATAATAATAGTATTATTTAGACTAATACAGTTTCATAAGACGAAATTAAATAAATATATAAAAACAAGAGAAATCGTTTTTAGGTGTCAAAGAGAACTGCCACCTCGCGGTGGCCACTGAGTAATTCTAAACGGTTCTCAAATTATAATTAAAGAATAGGTAAAAGAATAGATTTGATGGTAACAAAAATCAAACCTTTTTTTCATTTTGACGGAATCGAATAACACCCATTTATTGTACAAACATAATATAATATAGGTACCTACTACACCTATCTATACTTATACCTACACATATATTGTTCATAATTTTTCGACAACAATAAACTAAAAATTATTGTTCTTTATATGGATTTCAAAATCAATACAAAATAACGATTGAAATGGTGATCGTTCATCACATACAAATATTTTGTTCAGACACCTGGGAGAACCCTGCAATGAAACCGATGGACAATAATAATATATAACGCCCTTTGTGAACCGACCCCGTAACACTGATAATAGTCGATAAATTACATACTGCGTTTTAAACCGGTCTTTTTAAAACCCCAAGACAACGCCGAATTTTTTTTTTTTAAATTGCAAAATAGTTATTTTATAATGTTTTTGGGACACCTCGACCGAACGTATAAATCGACCACATCGAACATAATTCCAGTTTCATAAAATCGTTTTTAAGTATATATATGTATAGGTGAGGTACGTAATACAGACATTTTTAATCAATAACAAAATAAATAAAAAATAAGTACTTATTATTTATTTTACAGTATGTATAGAAAAATATATGAGGTACTACCTATTTAAACTTTTTGATTTTCCCTCAAAGTATATTATATGTGTAGGTATAGTAGGTACCTTGATCAATACCTAATATAAATAACATAATATTCATACTATTTCCTATGTGTAAAATAATCTATGATAGTTAAAAAACTATTTCATTATTGCAGATATTAATGAATTCCTTAGAAAATTGCAGTTGCAGTAATAATATATTCAAACATTAATACATTAGCATAAAACCAATTTCTAAAAAATCGTATAAGTAAAAAACATTATTTCAAATATAATAATAACAAATAATAATGACGTTATTCTCGTTATAAATGAGCTGTGGACAACGTGGCCGATATAAATAATAAGACTTATAGAAATAATAAAATTATAAAACTAGTTTTAACTTCACAAATAGAGGTAGTTACTACAATTAATACACAACGATAATTTGTTGTAAGTCTTTCAAGTTTTAATTTTTAAGTTTAACAGAGGTAATTGACATACTTAATAAATCCAATTTTTTAAATAAATCGACCATCAATAAGTACCTACATAATCTCTTTAAAATTACGGAAATTAATAGCTTTTAAAATTGATATATTATATAGGAACTGGTTTAACGATCTTCTTGTAATATTCTAATATCATATTTTTCAATAGCACCTAACTTGAGTAGTTAATTAACTAGTTGTTAAATAATGTTAGCAATTTTATTGTTAATATTATTATCTATATAAAATTATTAATAGATATTAGTAAAAAAAATTGTTATTATTATATGAAACGATGCTCGGAATATTGGTACGGTCCATACAATTTATAACAAAAGAAATAAGAAACGCGGAAAACTGGTACTATTCAAAATTTAATTTTCAGGGGTCCTAACATATTTACCATGTTTATAATATAATTTTGATAAGTCACCATAGTCAACAAGTTAAATTTAAATAATACTTAAAACAAACAAATAATGTTAGCAATCAAAATTAACAAAAAAACACTAATAAGTACATACAAATTAGCAGGCAGGTAATATAAATATAAAATATAGGTACAATAAATATAATAAAATATAATTTATGATTAATAATTATTATTTCGTATACTTTGCTATATTATTTAAAAATTGTCCTATTTGAATTTCTTTATTTAAGAAGCTCTCATACATTCGTCGTGTAGTTTGTCTTGCAAAGTATTTTTTTTTTTTTGAACTTTTAGGTGGTAAGGTATTGTGTATATTTGATTCAAAACAGGTTCTTTCAATCCGCGTTGTCGCTTCATCTTGTTGGATACACTTTATTACTAACCAAAATGATGGATTACTTGTTCCTTGATGACTTGGGGTTTCTCGTGTTCCGACAGATTTTTCCTTAATACTATTTTTAACAACAATTATCTCCTATATTTTGTTGTTAACTGTGCACTTATGTGAAATTTCATTTGAATAATTTGCGTACTGGAATTTCAGTTAGTTCCATAAATACATAAATAAAAATATATTATAACTTACCGGTTTGATCAAATTAGTTGTTACTTTTCCCGGGCATTTCAAATTTGTGTTTTGTGTGCATTTCCACCTTATAGAATTATTATTCTTCCTCAAAACCACATAATAATATTTCTTATGTACTATTAACTCACTGCCTCTTTGACTTTCAAATTGTCCATTATATGATACCTATTATGTATAATTTTTGTTTATGTGAAAAATATAACACACTCAATTCACTATTGCGAATGATGTAGGTACTGGTATCTCATCAGTACTTACTTGCTGTATATTATAGTTCATGAGAATTATCGATTAATAGATATTTATCGTATTTTATCGTTATCGTATTATTTTCACTCGCAGTCACTCGTGAGTCGTGGTTTCCTATCGATCGTCGGTAAAATGAAATTAAAAATAATCGTTGATATTTTATAAATTTTTTTTTTTTTTTTAAAGTTTAGGAGACCTTGACTATTGTGGACCGTACCAGTATTCCGCGTTTATAAAGACCGTACCAGTTTTTCGTTTACCATATGAAACATGTATTTACCTACCTATGGCTAAGTTAATATAAACATAGTATAACAAAAATACTGATTCTAATACTATACATAGATAGGTATTTAAAAAATGATATATTTCGTGATGATTCTTATTTTGTTAGTATTTAGCAGTTATATGAATAATTTATTACAATCATCATGATTACCATCAAGGTACCTATACTAAAAGTCTAAAATAAAAGATACGGCTAGGTTGTCTAAGTACAATAGAATGCATATTAAACTCAATGAGTCTATATTTTATCATCTATTAATAAACAACGCGATTGCCAATCGGTAATCGCGTTAGTGTATTCAGTTTTGTCCAGTCTAAACTTTTTTTATAATGTCACCTTGTCCCGAAATTCAATTAAAAAATTGATTGATTAATTATTATTAAAACTATTTATAATAATTCTTATAAATGTATTATTTAATATTATTTATTATTCATTGCTCATTAATTATCACAAATGTATTCGTTTTTTACAACTTTTTTTTTGAATGTTGCAAAATCAATTGTTACTGATAATTCAACATTTTAGAAACAAAGAAAACTTCGAATTTGTGAAAGTAAATTTACAATCTCATCGTAAATGTACAAAGGTAAATTTACAATCATATCCTACACCATTATACCTTTATAGTGAATTTATTATATCGTGTGAAATTATTTAGATATAACCATATTATATAGGTGCATTCAAAAAAGGTGCCAAATGTCAATAATAATAATAATAATAATAATACCTATAAAGATGTCTGTTGTTCGTTACATAAATCAGATACGATAATTAATGCAAACCGTTTTTCTAATAAGATAACTATTATAATATTATATTATTACACCTACATTTTATTCTGCATTATCTATACTGGACGATAAAATATATCCAAAACGACCACTACACTGTGTAACTATAAACCAATACGCAAGCGGACTACGTCCTAAGTATGTGCCTATATAATGTAGGTATACGCCTTTATTAATTACCTTGTGTACCTACACGCGTTATATATGTGTGGCCATATTATTATTACTAATATTATTATATTATATACTGGCGTCGGTAGTTTTTTTTAGAGTTCCGTTTTAAATCATCAGCAAACGACAGCTCAGATTATATATACCATTCACAACCTTAACAATACCATTACTACTCATCGTTTCCAAGTGCTCGTATATAATATTATATGTACCTACCATTAAATCGGGACCCGAAGGCACGACCTGCAGTGTCGTGGTCGCGGTATATAGAAGGAAAACCATCAAACTTTATTACCGGCGAACACTATGACGTGGTGCAAGTAGGTATATAATATTATATTGAAGAAGCCGCCTGCAGTTTGCAGTCCGGCTAAACGATGATAATAATTATTTTAATAAGGATGCCTAGGTATATCTATAATTTTTTTTTCGAATTGAGAATAATATGTATACTGCAGAGTTTTGACTATAAAAATATTTATGTATAATGACTATTTTTAGAAATTACGTATCAGGTACGCGTCAGACGCGCGCAATTGATGAAATCGAAAATATAATAACATAATGTGCTCAGTATAATAATATTATAATATAATATACACGTTCTCTCGATATTAATAATTGATTAGACATAATATTATAAATTAAATATACACACGTGTGATAATATGTTCGTATACACATGCACAATAATAATAATAGTACCTACCTATTATAGGTAGAGGCATGTGTATTTAATTGTTTAAAAAACTTCGTCTCCCAAGGTTTTTATCTTATGTTTTTATATTTCTAATGATTCTTTTTTATATATCATATACTATAATAATATGTGTACCAAACGTTTAAAATATCATTAGCAATTATTATTATATAGTTCTTCTAATATGCGTTTCAAAATTGGATTTCAACCAGTTTAATAATATTCAGACTATATAGGAACTTTATAATTTATTATGTCTTATAATATTATATAATATATAATATATTTATATATATAGTCGATCCGTATCGACGGCAGATCGATTATCACGTCCGTGTGCCTACACATATAGGTACAATATACGATTATTAATAATATCACGATCGTGAGAAGCGGCTAAATCAAAACAAAACGAATATAATATAATAAGCGGAGCGTGTCATATTATGTTACGTATTATTACGCGTATTTATCTAAGGCAAACGAGCACCATCAGTACGAAAACCCTGCACGTCAAACGTTCAAAAGATTTACTCGTACATTATAATATTATTATTAAATGTGCATCGATATTGTTCGATTATCTTTTTCTCGCACGAGTTCGACCAACACACGTCGTGCCCATATTACGTACAGAGACACTTCTCATTTGTCGGCTGTACACATTTTTGATCGCCGCGATATAGATCTATATAATAATATAGACATTGAACCACGGCGGCAATATAATATCAAAACATAATAGTACAATAAAATATTGTATTTGTTTCGCGTTCCGTGCGTTAGGTATAGATACCTTAGGTTAGTACCTAAGGTGTACATGATGGCCGTAATACGGTCAATAGTAATAATATAATAATTTAACCGATATAATAACTGCAGCGCGAACAAGGTCAGCATACGATTTAACATCACGTGAAAATAATAATTGAAAATCTTATGCACGGCGTAGCATAGTCTTTGGTTTATTATAATGTATCTATATTATTATTTATATATAAATAATGCGCAGGTACATTATAGTGGGTATAGGCACTAATAGGCACAGTTCTTACGGGTTAGTATAATACTATGGAAAGACATGCATGTTTTAACGGAATAAGTATCCGTCTTGAATTAACGACTACGAGTGTTTAATGGGTAAGTGTATATAGCATACTTTTTTAATAATAATTATAATATAATATAAAGAAATAATAATTACTTTTTAGTAATATTTTTTTTTTTTTTTTTTGATACATTTTATATTTTAGTCAAAAAAATTTAGCTACACTTCATTATTTCCTAGTTAAAATAATCTGAAAGATCAACAGCGTCGAAATGTCGTATGCAGTGTTGAATTCAGGTATTCTTAGAAATTAATTTCACCCCCCTGACAAATACAACTTCCAAAAAAATTTACCTATTTATTAAATGTGCAATACTCGTTACGATTACCGTAACTACTGGTGTTCACTAAAATATACCGTTTCTATACCGTATTGCCGGATTAGTACTATGTTTATACTGACTTTCCTAAACAAAACAAAAGTGAGCTCAGTTTATTCACCAGAGTACCACGATGATTTAATTATTTTTTCATAAAATGGGGTTACTCTGATATCACACTAAGAAATATAGGTATCAAAGTTGCCCACTATATTGTGTAACTTTGATAGCATATTAAAAAGATTGATATCTCAAATGATAACATCAGAAATTCAAAAATTAAAACGTTAAAATATTAAACATAACTAGCTGTAACTAATATTTAATTTTGAGAGTTGTATCGTTAATACTACAGAAGTTATCCATAAAATAAAAAGTAAAATTGTCATAAAACAGTAAAAAATTATCAAAGTTACCCCATTTTACGGTATACCATTAATTGTTTTCGTAATAATATTTTATCTTTATCATTTTACTGCAATTCAATCATTTATTATCGTTTTATTATGACGAGACAAAAGAGAAAAACCCACATTTCATAATATACCTACGCCTATCGTACCTACACGCTAACACGCGGTGTATCGGATAACCGAATGCTGCGCAGCTTACGATCGGACCAATCGGTGCAGGTAATATTTACCCTTTTAGCAATATTTATAATATAATATAATCGCAACATCTGCAGCTTGTATATTATATACGTAGCTACGAATAGTATAAATACACAATAAGTAGGTACGTATAATAACTAATAACTATAATAATATTCCGATGTGTATGCGAGTCGGAAGGTTGAGCGTGTTTAGATAAGATCACGTGATCGCGATTTCAATGACTAATTTGAGCCAGCCATATGTCAGGTATAATTGTTTTATCCGAGCAGATAATTTAACCGCAGCCCAAATGACAACGATCATAAAATGTTGGAACTAGTTTAATATATATTTTATAGTTGCAGCTTTGATTTTCAGTATACGTTTATGTATTATACGTAATATGCGTATAATCTGTTAGTAAGTTTATAGTTTAAACATTTCAGTTGTCATTACAGCTCTTACCTTGTTCATAACTCGTAAGTACTTACTATAGTTACTACTTATATTAAATTCGTGATGGAAACGTATAAAAAGTGATATTTAGCAACAATGAGAAAATGCGTTTAATTGATGACGGGCACAATTTATAACTGTACAAGCATCGAATAATAACAATTCTTAAATTAATCAAATAAATAATATACCTTTTGGCTTTTATTAATACTGCGATATGGTTTTATTGAAAATATATTTCAAACCAAGTTCGTCTATGTAATATACACTCCAGAAATGTGTGAAGAAAATGATTGACTTATTATTTTTTCCTTTACAAAACATCCTCGTCTGACACAAATCAGTAAAATTTCACATTCGAATTTCAAATATAGGTACTATACAAATTTAGCTCAAATTATGACCTATATTAATTATAAGGTAAAAATGATACCCGCGTGCTCAAATGGGCTAAAAAGTGAGTTCAAATGACTTACGGTAATTTTGAAGCATTGAAGGTAGTATAAGGTACCAGCTTTCAAACAGGCGACGCCTTTATAATATATTATAGGTACAATATTCGGCAATAATAATAGTCACGAGATGCATTCACAAACTTATATTATAGCCATATTCCCATATCGACTGTTTTGAAAACAGTATCTATTTACCTCATATAATATAATATTTTAATGCATAAAATACTGCTGCAGAGAACACCTTTGAGTTATAACGTTAATATTTATTTATTTTATTTAGACCGTCATGCGTTGATGATTAATCAAGTAATTTCAGTATTATTCAAATCTTAATGTATAAAAACCTATACATACTACAATTAAAACTTGTTTCGTGTTTGGTTTTATAATAATTAATAAATCATTCGTGAAATTGCCAAAATATGTATAGTGAGTGGGACCAACTGGGTTATGGAAAACGATGCGACCACTCTGACAGGTTAACTATATAAGTAAAAACGAAATAGGTGCCGTAGGTGGAAGATATAATAACCTAATAAAATACTTTAAAATATCACTTTATTTTCAAATTATTATTATAGCGTTATAGTTTCAGCTTAAGTATACAATTTGTATTATTAATTATTATTATACGAGTATATTTTACTTAGAAGTATTCTAAGTAATATATGAATATTGTAAAGAACAATGCAAATACAAATGAAGATTATTAAAAAAAAGGTGGGTAAGTGGATGTCACTCTGCTGTACAGTAGATTACAAGTGGGTCACTGTATAATGGATGGTATTAAATTTGAATTCAATGATATAATATCATTGTATAAGAAAAACGATTCCGAGCGGAGACGGTAAGTCAGTCTAGGTGTAAGACATAATATTACACAGGTAGCCTATGGTATTAAAAAAAAAAATTACCTATATTAGGTGCCTATAATAAATTCCAAATTAATCATATTATCACAATATCTATTAGGTACTTATAACGCGTTATACATCAACAACAAACCACGATACTATCATAGATACATAATAGTATACTTTAGAAGTTTCAAGTATACCCACGAATAATATTATACAATCACAACAAAATAACTAAAATAGTAATTATTCTAGGTTTTTAATATGTAATTTCCTATTTTTTAGATTTTTTGGTAACAGAATCAATTACTTACGTGGAATCTTGTTCTAAATTTTCAATTCTTAGATACAAAAGTTGAACATTTTATATTTTATACTACAAAATAATTATTCAAATTAAAATTTAATACATTTTGTCAAAATTCGATCTTTAAATGCTTATAAAAAAAAAATTGTGACTATGTATTTTTAATATTTTTCAACTTCTATTGTAACAATTTATCAGGAGCCTTGTATTAAATTTTTACATTTTTTTAGCTCAACAGATAAAACCTTATTGATATTTATAGAAAAAAAAACTAAAAAATTGGAAACTGACCCTGTTTGTAAACAGTTCAAAAATAGTCAAATTATTTTCAAAATGTTATCGTATATAAAAAATTCTAATATTAACATTCAGTGAAATTTTCAAATATCTACAATCATTCGTTTTTCAATTACAATAAAATAAGAAAATCGTCACATGAGAAATCGAGCGAATATCAAATGTTGTAAAAATATGAATTTCAAACGCTCATAAAAATTTAATTTGACTTTCTTGTAGACATTTTTTTTTTTGATAAAGGTAGACAATATTATGTGAAATCTTGTAATACATTTTCAAATCTTAAATTTAAAAAGAAAAATTTTTACGAATTCTTAACTCAAAATAATTTGCTAATTTTCGTGTTTTTTACATATTTTGTCAATTGTTGAACTTTAAATGCTAATAAAAAAAAACTGTGACTAAGGATTTTTAATATTTTTCAAATATTATTGTAAAAATATGGTAGGAGCCTTGTATTAAATGTTCAAGTATTTTTACTCAACAAATAAAGTTTTATTGACATTCATAGAAAAAAAAAACTAATAAAATTGGAAACTGAAAATGTCCCTAAACAGTTCAAAACAAATCAAAATATTTTGAAAATTTTATTATGTATAGAAAATGAAAATATAAACAACCACTGAAAATTTCATGTATTTACGGTTATTTGTTTTAAAGTTACACCAAAAACCAAAATCGATTTTCTCGAAAACAGCTTTTGCGTAAAAATTCCCGTTTTTCCTTAATTTTTATGTTGTTTTTCCCGGCGCTTTTGAAAACTATTGGAAATTTTAAATTTTGACCTGCCGAATGCACCAACCAGATTCACTTTCCCATCAAACAAGATACTGTTGAAGAAAATCGAAGCAGTTTTACTGCCCCTAACCTTGATGACAGACACACAAATAAAAAAATAAAAAAACACACATCATGTAAAATCAATACATTCATCGTTCCTCTCAGAATGTAAAATATACGTTTATATTTATTATTCATTGTAAATACGGGTGGAAATTTTTCATAATTTGTCAAGGACACTGCATTTGAGGTTTTCTTAGCCAATGCCTACTATTTAGGTACCACGCACGTCAAACGTCACTATACAGTATACATTTATACAAAATGATTCATGTCGCGACGTTTTTCTAGGAACAGGATACGTGCAAAATAATAATATATTATGTCGCTTGAATGTATAGCTTATACGATTACGTTTTTATATTTGAATATTTAATATTATTATACTACGATGTAGTTAAATGTGTGTCGTCTAACAACATGTACAGAAGCGCTTAAATAAGTGAATGAAAATACCACATAATACATGCCTATACCTACCTATATGTACTATAAGTACGTAATAATAATATGTGCGTTTATAGTAAATATTCAATAATGTGATATTTTACGGTTTTCGAAATTACTAGATACCTATGTCTACCCCCTATTTTATACATTAAATATTTGTCATCGTCTGACGCACT
>NC_042494.1:16714669-16808166 GCF_005508785.2 Acyrthosiphon pisum | reverse complement strand
TAAATTCACACCCAATGTGCGCCTATGCAGCTCTTACCTTGTTCATAACTCGTAAGTACTTACTAGTTACTACTTATATTAAATTAGTGATGGAAACGTATAAAAAGTGATATGAGACAGTGAGAAAATGCGTTTAATTGATGACGGGCACAATTTATAACTGTACAAGCATCGAATAATAACAATTCTTAAATTAATTAAATAAATAATATACCTTTTGGCTTTTATGAATACTGCGGTATGGTTTTATTGAAAATATATTTCAAACCAAGTTCGTCTATGTAATATACACTCCAGAAATGTGTGAGGAAAATGATTGACTTATTATTTTTTCCTTTACAAAACATCCTCGTCTGACACAAATCAGTAAAATTTCACATTCAAATTTCAAATATAGATACTATACAAATTTAGCTCAAATTATGACCTATATTAATTATAAGGTAAAAATCATACCCGCGTGCTCAAATGGGCTAAAAAGTGAGTTCAAATGACTTACGGTAATTTTGAAGCATTGAAGGTAGTATAAGGTACCAGCTTTCAAACAGGCGACGCCTTTATAATATATTATGGGTATAATATTCGGCAATAATAATAGTCACGAGATGCATTCACAAACTTATATTATAGCCATATTCCCATATTGATTGTTTTGAAAACAGTATCTATTTACCTCATATAATATAATATTTTAATGTATAAAATACTGCTGCAGAGAACACTTTTGAATTATAACGTTAATATTTATTTATTTATTTTATTTAGACCGTCATGCGTTGATGATTAATCAAGTAATTTCAGTATTATTCAAATCTTAATGTATAAAAACCTATACATACTACAATTAAAACTTGTTTCGTGTTTGGTTTTATAATAATTAATAAATCATTCGTGAAATTGCCAAAATATGTATAGTGAGTGGGACCAACTGGGTTATGGAAAACGATGCGACCACTCTGACAGGTTAACTATATAAGTAAAAACGAAATAGGTGCCGTAGGTGGAAGATATAATAACCTAATAAAATACTTTAAAATATCACTTTATTTTCAAATTTTTATTATTATTATAGCGTTATAGTTTCAGCTTAAGTATACAATTTGTATTATTAATTATTATTATACGAGTATATTTTACTTAGAAGTATTCTAAGTAATAATAATAATATATTTATTTAGCAAACAAACAGAATAAAAACAATATTTACAAACAAATTATGGTAGGTTTGCAAGCTCATCCAGTAGGCATAGATATGCTTGTAGACGGATGAGCTGAGTTCATGTTATGAGAATTATAAAAGTATACAAATAGAAAAAAAAAAAAAAGAAAGAAAAAAGTTCAACATTAAGAGTAGTTACTTAAAATTAACATTAAACTAAAAAGTGGACATTTATAACCAAGATCAAATAGCGTTAATATGTTTCTTATACTTATTAAAATTATCAAAATTAGTTATATTAATATTATATTTACGAAGTAACAGAATTCCTTTAATCATTGGACTTTGTGTTCCAAAATTAGTATTATTTCGTGGAATAATTAAATTACAATTGTTTTTTATTCTAGTATTATAACAATGCAAAGGCTGAAATGGACCTATATTTACTTTAAATATATACAATGAAATCGCCCGTTCATAAACTTGAAATATAGTTCTAACTTTCGCATATTAGCTAATATTCTAATAAAAAAATAAAAAAACACACATCATGTAAAATCAATACATTCATCGTTCCACTCAGAATCTAAAATATAGGTTTATATTTATTATTCATTGTAAATACGGGTGGAAATTTTTCATAATTTGTCAAGGACACTGCATTTGAGGTTTTCTTAGCCAATGCCTACTATTTAGGTACTACGCCCGTCAAACGTCACTATACAGTATACATTACATATTTATACAAAATGATTCAAATGTCGCGACGTTTTTCTAGGAACAGGATACGTGCAAAATAATAATATGCAAATAATATAATTGTTTTGTTGATTTACTTTATAATAATATATGTCGCTTGAATGTATAGCTTATACGATTACGTTTTTATATTTGAATATTTAATATTATTATACTACGATGTAGTTAAATGTGTGTCGTTAAATAACATGTACAGAAGCGCTTAAATAAGTGAATGAAAATACCACAAATACATGCCTGATGCCTATACCTACCTATTTGTACTATAAGGTACATAATAATAATATGTGCGTTTATAGTAAATATTTAATAATTTGATATTTTACGGTTTTCGAAATGACTAGATACCTATGTCTACCCCCTATTTTATACATTAAATATTTGTCATCGTCTGACGCACTAACGCATTTTTAATTGTTTGTACCCACAATGCCACAAAAATATAATAGTGGTACCTACACGTCATAAAAAAAATAAAATATGATATAATATAAAAATAATTGTTTATGTAGACTTGCAGATAATATTTCGGCTTGACATCAGCTGACGGGGTCAATGCAACAGTTCATAAATAGGTAGATACGCATGTAATAATAATCAAGGCACGGAGATATCCGTCGTGTAGGTACCAACAGACGTATCGTCGACATAACTCGTATTAGGTGGCCTTAAAAAATAGAAAAACCGAAGTTTACGCGTGTCTCGATATTAGTCGAAAACTGTAACAATTATACTGCGCAGGGTAAACGGAATTTTGTGTGATATAGTCTGACCGATGTGCACATATAATATTGTTTATTAATAATTGTATTCGATATCGTTCGATTTGTCTTGCTCGTTGTATGTACACGATTATGGTTTATGACCAGGATATAATTAACGAACCACCCGACGATACATACATATTATATTGTGTAGGATTTTAATCGGACGTTTTTCGAGCATATTCTATTTATTTTCACGGTGTAAACCCCCCCCCCCCACCAGTGTAACATCGGTTTGATAAACGTTAACGCGCGTTAACCTACACGTCATATAAAAAAATCGAATAAATAATGTAAAAATAATTGCATAGACTTGCAGATTATATTTCGAATTGGCGTATGACGAGGTCGATGCTAGATCTGCAACCGTTCAAAAATAGGTAGATAGGTACGCGTGTAATAACTAATAATAAGCAACGAACGCAGATGTACGTCGTATGTAGGTGTATTACGCAGCCGTTAGGTACCTACCAATAACGGACATATTATCGTCGACCTAACTCGTAGTAAGTGGCCTGAAAAAATAATACCGAAGTTTACGCGTGTTTCAATTATTAGTCGTTAAAGAATAACTTACTGTAACAATTATACAGTATACTGCACAGATCGTTTCGTCGGGTAGACGACATTTCGTGTGATATATAGTTTGACCGATGTTAATGTTTTGTATTTATTGCATTCGATATCGCTTGTTTTATACATACGCGATTACGATTTACGACGAGGACACAATTAATGAACCACCCAACGATATACATATTATATTATATGTAGGATTTTAATCGGACGTTTTTCGAGCATATTCTATTTGTTTTTTGGTGAAAAATCCCTCCCCCCCCCCCACCGGTATAGCGTCGGTTTGGTTAACGTGCGTTTCGACATAATATAATATTGTTTCGAGGGGAAAAAATGACTAAACGGTTTTGCGGCGACCACCTCCTCGCGCTTCGACGTGTCAATGTAAATAACGCGTCGTACCTACGTGCCATAATAATACACATTACATATTATATACTTATACGAGCATGGTAAATACCGCGTGTATACCTATACTTACCTCTTGACCACGGCCGTAATCAGCAATCACACGCGTAATGCGTGGTCTTTTTTTAACGTAAACGGTAGCTTCGGCAGCTGATGTGACCGTGCAGATAAGAGCGGAAGGATGAAAAAAAAAAAACGCTCGTAATAAAATATTACTATATAAATAATATTATACAAAGAGACGACCGGTGTCGCGATAATTATTACCGTACGAGCGCGTCCATATTTCACGCGTCGTCGAAATGGTATAATATTATATAATAACGATTATAATAATAATATGTGTCTATGCGATGCGCAGACGGAATGGTGTTTACTGTTTACCTACTAATTCGTAATTTGTATTTATTTATTATTTTATCAAATTCGCGCCCGACGTGTGACGAATTGCACACGTTTACCTACGTGCCGCGTTATCGATGATAAATTATATAATATTATGTTTATTATGTTTTTATTATTTTTTTTCAAGTTTTTGGATTTTCACAAACTTCCGAAACTATAGTGGACGAAAAATAGACAAGGCGAAACGCGTATAAAATTAATTTTTCCTCCAACGCAGTGTAACAATAATTACAAATTACGTATAAGTATATATCGTGTAATTATGGCATGATAATATAATATAATGATTTTTTTTACCCATATAATGCTATTCTTACGGTTGCACCTATCCAGGTGCACAGAACAGAACTGGGGACTTCGACAATGTGAATTATTTTTTACCTCCTACCGAGATATCCGAATCGCACATACGGCAGGTATACACCGTAGTGGTAGAACACACACATTCATACAAATAATATAATACACGACATTATACTGACCACTGCAGGTGTATAATTGGACACGCGAAGTGTTGGCGAATGAGGTTTATATAACATTATTATTATATTATATTTCCATAATGCGTTGTATAGAGGTAAGTATATTGTGTACAAAGTGATTCATTTTCGTCGATTAACAGCCATTCCCTTGGTACATATTTTTTAAATGTTATTTTTTTACAGAATTCGAAATCGTTGCGTTTTACAACGAATTTTTGAAAATAACTAAATTTTTTATGTAGTTATAATTTTTCAATTGACGACTTTCCTTTTGATTTCATATTACATTTTGAAACGGGAAATTCCAAAATCCCCCTAAATGTTGGTGCATCAGCAGGATATAGGTACGCATTCACTCATCTTAACTGTAAATATTGATATTCAATTATTATAGATACTACCTACTGTGTTAAAAATTCGATTTTCAACAGATATCGAAATCCTTGGAAACTCCAAAATGTTAGATCAAACATGTTTGTTGTCATTCAAAAAAAAAAAAAAATGGAACTCGTTAACATAAAAATAGTAACAATTTGAATTTTTTCAAAATTACTGTGTTGTAGGTTTGTAACTTGTAGTGATTTCAGATTATATGTAAAAATAATATTTTCAAAAACACATCGTACATAATATTTATAGCTAAAAAATGACTGGCTCGTGATAAAAGAATGTGCCTATTGTGCGGAGCACATAATATACTTTATTAAATACCGCGAGTGTTAGGTACGACATGACGTACGTACCTACAAATGTGTATACGTATGTGTAACATGTATATGTGTAGTATCTACGTACATATAAATATTATACTATTACACGTTTTCGTGTATATATGATATAGGTACAAAAATACGTGTGGTTCGAACCTAAGTGTATAGCAATAAAATGGCTATTTACCTATTTTTAATACAAAAGTACACACATATAAATACATAATAATATACCATATACCTATACAACGCACCTATTCACGACTACATAATGTCACAACACACAATAAAACATTACGTATATGACACACGCCTGCCATCGGTGCACTGTAGAAAAATCACGAGATGACGACGCGTCGGTGATTTTTTTTTCGTTTTTAGGAATTTTTTTTTTTTTACCCACATCGATATATTTCAACAGTGCAGGCGGAACATTTCGAGCAGAGCACACATCACATTGTGCACACACACACACACACACACACACACACACATTTTACACCTACACAATATTATATGATGGAGTTCCGTCGGTAGCACATTCGTCGCAGCAGCTTCCGGGGATCGGCCGGGACGGAGAACAAATAACTTGGTAAATCGACCGCGCCATTATACACGAACGCGACCGCATGCCTAACATGTTATATTATTGTTTTATACAATAAATAATAATATGTATTTATGGTATCGCGGCGAAGCACACGTGACCGAAGCTATATAATACCGTGGAAAGCATCGTACGTATCACGATGATTTATACGCGCATGCGTGTCGTCTCCACCACCGAACGATATCACATTATAATAATTATACCTATGCACAAGTAGCTAAAATATATTAGTGAAACCACCTGCAGGCTGCAGCTACCGCAAAGTATGTATAAATAATGACAATATTTTTGAGGTGTCGTATGTGTGGGAGCTAAAATAGACGTGACGTTCAACAGTGTAGGTGTTGACGAGTTTTTCCATCCATCGATACGTTTTTTATCGAAAACTATTTTTCAAAGATAATATTATGTAATATTACAATATAAATATATAGGTACTATTATGTAGATTATATACGTGCCTATATGTACCTCTGTGTGAGCAGACTCGTATGCGCACGCAAGATTTACATAATAATATTATCCCGTATACACAACGGAGTCAAGTTATAATAAATATTTACATGGGCATGGTGAAACATCCATCAAAAAAAAATTTTCCGCTTAACAAAATCGGAAATTTTCTATAATACAATTTTTTTTTTTGCCTCTACCCATGATCCTTTGTAGTATGGAAGTTTCACTGTATATTATACAAATAAAAATGCTCTAAGTCATGTCATACATTTCAATAATATTATAATATTATAACCTTATAACAAATATGGCTTTATAAATAATGAGTTGATAAACATAAGTTACCTACTATATAAATTATATATTATGTCAATTCCTGGACGGTGTAGGCGTTGCTGTTAGCCAGCTGAAAATTCTAATTGTTTTCATAAGTTGACTGAATTTCGTATCACACGTTATATTTATTTTTAATGTTTGATATTTTGTCTTTTTAGATTTTAGATACACTTAAATAGAAAATACCTATTTTTTTACCGCACGTTCCACCGCCGTAGCTCCCGTCAACTCTAAAAACAAAAATTCGACTTGTTTATGACTCGGAAAATTTTGGACGGAAAAACAACTCGAGCCGCTTTCCTATATTTTACAGGTCATCAACTTTTTAAACATAAATCAAACATTTCAAAATTATTGATTTTATTCGCCATTCGTCTGCGGACGGGTTGCAAACGTCGTGCTCTGCTAGCTGCAGTCGTTCGATAAAAACGCATATCACCTATAAATGTTAACATATATATATATATATATTGCGAAGTCGGAGAAAGACGTCGCGTATTGTAAATCTATATCGGTCTCTCTCTCCATTGCTGAAAATTCCATTCTCACAACCGTATTTTACCGGATTTTTCGCCACGTCGTCGTCGCGGTTTCCACAAAAATATAAATCCTATAAAAAATACGTATCGGACGCGCTCAATCGTTATAATATACTGCACCGCAATTATATAGCGTGTCTCCCTGCAAGTACTCACACTTAGGTAGCATACTGTACACACAGCTACAATATAGTATTATATACGCCGCTGCACACGATATACGACACGAATATGATATAATATACTTGTCAGCGTTCGTATATAATATGCGTATATTAACACTGCGGAGCTCGGCCCGGCGGTGGTATAGTGTCGTGTGTTTGGCTTTTCGTCGTCAAGGTTTTTTAATTTCGTTCGAAAAACCACAATGGCTGCGGGCACGGAAAGGCGATAAAAAATAAAATAAAAATACCAACCACCTATATACACCAAAAGACACCCGCGCGTATACATATATATATAGTCGTTATATGTTATATAATATATATATATATGTGTATATGCACGATAATAGCTGGGGGACCCATGTATATTGTAGATGCTTCGTATATTATATAGGTGCGGGTATACCAGGTATCTATATACATATTAGATATATAGGTAGGTAAGTACCTTATATATATATATGTACGCAATATTTATAATACAATGACGCCGCATGACATTATATTATGCGTTTGCAGTTTTGCACCTTCGTATATACCTATTATATATATATATATCATAGGTGATGAGGACTAAGGAGAGAGAAAAAAATTCCAATTATATGAGACAACAAAAAAAATTATAATTTATTTCGTATAATTATCAATACGCATATAATATATGTATATTATATATATAGGTAATAAAAAATACAGTAGGTACTTATATAATATAATATATTAAAAACGTTGAACATTTTTTTTTTGTATCCGTACACGGTTATTACGCATATAAACAACCATATTTACAATATAATATTATATGTTTATAATATTTTGTTGTGAGTTAAGTAAATCGATAACGGAGTCTATAATATAATATTATATAAGTACAAAAGCGGCTGCGGTTCAACGGCACACTCGATCGCCGGACACGTATTTATAGGTAAACCGCGGTGTATTTAATAATAAAAAAAACTGTTTTAATCGTTTGAACATAGGTACACAATATGATATAAGATTTTTTTTCAACTTCATTATACCCTATGCGCGTGAAGCGGACAAAATACTTCGTCGGGTTAAACACTAATAAAAACGTTAATAATATAATAATAATACGATTTTTTTTTTTTTTTTTTGTATTTTTTCACAGTAAAACATTAAATTATGTACACAGATATAATACAATATATATATGTACACATAAAAATAATGAGTTATATAATAATAATAATAATAATAATAATAATAATATATTATGTACAAAGTGGCGACACGCAGTTATATATATATAGAGATTATAATATATATGTTAAAAAACACGCCGCGAGTGTTAAAAAAGTGGAAAATAAAATGTTCTGTAATTTGTATAATGTCGTACACAGTAGGTATATATATGAATAAAGATTTACCGCACAAATTTACCGCTTCTTATTCCGTTCATAGCGCGTCAGTACGTGTAAAACGCACTGCCGAGGGCCGCGTAATGCGTGACCAGGTTGCTGCCGTGCTGATGATGGTGCTGCTGCAGATACTGCTGGTGATGCTGATGCTGCTCGTGCAGCTGTTGCTGATGCTGCTGCTGCTGCTGGAGGTGGTGATGATGATGATGATGATTATGATGCTGCTGCTGCTGCTGCTGCTGCTGGTCGTGCTGCTGCTGGAGTCCGTTTTTGTACTGGAGACTAGAAAACAACTGTGGGCCGGGCGTCGTAGCACCACCGCCGGTGCCGCGGTCGCCGCCGCTGCCGAACGCGACAGTCGGCGGCGGTGGCAGTTGCACCGGCGGGGGCGACGCTCATTCTAGTTTCTCTTGGTACATTTTCGGCTCTTTGCCGGCGGCATTCGTCCAGCAGAAGCTCTTCTGTTCCTTGTTGTTGTTGTGCTGTTGTTGCACGGACAGGAACGGCGACGGCCCGATGGCGTGCGACGACGGTGGCGACAGCGGCACAACAGAGCCCACGGAACTGACTACCGGGCTCCACCGGACCAGACCGGCCGGTCCACCCAGGGGCAACGGTGGTTTCACGTCCACCATGTCGGCCATGTGCAACGGTTGCACGTGCTGCTGGTGCTGTTGCTGTTGTTGTTGCTGCTGCTGCTGCTGCTGTTGCTGCTGTTGCTGCTGCTGATGTTGCTGCTGCTGCTGCTGTTGCTGGTGCTGGTTGTGCGGAGACGAACCGTCGGCCGCGCTTTGGCTGTTTTCCGAATCGGAACACGAATCGCTGCTGCCCTTCTTGCTGCCACCGTTGCCGTTGTGTGTTTTGACGTGCTTGGCCAGGTGGTCGGACCGCATGAACCGCTTGTTGCACACGGGGCACGCGAACCGCTTCTCGCCGGTGTGCGTGCGCAAGTGCCGCTGCAACTCGTCGGACCGCGTGAACCGCTTGCCGCAGAACAGCCAGTTGCACACGAATGGCCTCTCGCCCGTGTGCCATCGGAGATGCGCCTTGAGATGGGACGTCTTTCCGTACACTTTGCCGCAACCGGGTATGTGGCAGCTGTGAACGTTCTTCTTGAGGTGACCGCCGGCTGGACCAAGCCGTTCGGCTTCCTGGCAGTTGGGACAGTCGCAAGTGGCCCGTCCGGTGTACCTGCGCTGCGTGCGCGGGGACGGCGTCTGGGGCGCTGCGCTGTATGCCGCTGACACGGCGGCCGCGGCGGCTGCGGCTGCGGCGGCCGCGGAAGCAGAGCCCGGTGACGTGGCCGACGACGAGGACGACGAGGACGTGACGACGGACGGATGATGGTGGTGGTGGTGGCCCAGGCCGAACGAACCCTGGGCGCCCGGCAGTATGGACTTGTACGTGTCCTGCAAGAAGTGTTGGTTGGAGAACAGGTGGTGAGCGGCCGCCGTGTTGGACGCGGCCAGCGAGTGGCTCAACGACGAGTAGTCCGACTGCGCCGCGTAATTGGCCATCTGCGCGTGCATGCCTGCGTGGAAACCAAAAAACAAAAAAAATACCAAAATAATCAAAACTCGTCGATAATAATGTAACGTACAAGAATATTAATCGCCCGGGCGATTATACACCGGTTTGTATTATATTATAGTTCTATGATTTATTATCATTATCGCTGTTAAATATTCCACATACGATATACCTATCGCCATATCGGTGTAAAATACGCGAATGGACGCGTTTTAAGCGTCCAAATAAGATATGAAATATTTCATATTATATCGCGTACCGTACGTACAGGTATAATGTACGTAAATGAGTCGCGCATATTAAACGCTCGAAATAACCGTAATGTTGCACAGTGTATATAGGTACGCGCGCGCGATTATGAAATGTGAAAGGAATCATTTATACGTAGAAATATCGTATATAATATATATGCATATTATAATATACGTAGGTATATATATATATAGTAGCGGATCACGATTTGCGCGCGCTTATAATCGACCTCGTATGTGTGACGTGTGTGTGTGTGTGTGTGTATGTTATAAGTATTCGGCCAAACCAGCAGTGTTTCGAAAACGAATTACCTATATATATACCGACGATTATTTTAATTTCGATTTTTTATTTTTATTTTTTTAATCGCGAGCGTATTTTTTATATTAATTTGTATCTTAGGTATACACGATGCTCGTACACTGTACGACGTACGATGTATGTTATCATTATAATAATATCATTATTATTATTATTATAACGCTGCATCGCATCATCGTATAGACTAATAATAAGCAATAATAATATATCGGTTGATAAAATATATGCGCGTAATATTTACCTCCACTCATGTCCAGCCATCCGCTCCCGTGCACGTCCCACCAAGCGGGATTCACGGACTCCGTCTTAATGGCGGGCGCGTGGTGTCCGGCGGTGCCCATCGAATTGAATGGCCACTCGTACGGGTGGCGGCCGTACAACGCGCTGTGGTTGTCCACCTTGCCCAGCAACGGGCTCTGGTGGTGATGGTGGTGGCCGTTGTTGTCAGCGGCCAGAGTCTGGTGGCCGCCGCTTCCGCCGCCGAAGTAGATGTTGCCGTGGTGTGGCGGAGGCGGGGGCGGGTAACCGGCCCCGGTCGGCACCGGCGTAGACGGAGCCGACGACGTGGAAGTGACCACGGGCCTGGGCGATTCCGCCGCACTGGACGACGTCCGCTGTTGCTGTTGGCACTGTTGCTGTTGCTGCTGTTGCTGTTGTTGCTGTTGCTGCTGCTGTTGCTGTTGCTGCTGCTGCTGTTGTAGCGGCGAACCGGACATGTCGGTGGACTGCTGTTGCGGGCTCTTTTTCCACGGATAAAACCCTTTACCCACGGCCGCGTCAGCTAGTGGCGGCGGCGATTTACTCTGCAACTTGTTGCACTGAGCCGCCAACATAGCCAGCGGAGTGTTTCTCAGGCCGGGATGTTCCTGAAACAAATTTAAAAACGTCAGGTTAGAAATTTCGATCGATACGGATACGGATTGATACTAGATGGCCGTGTGTGTAAAACGATTCAGTACCACTGAACGAGACTTAAATGGACCAAAAATCAATATCAACGTCTTTAAGTATTGATTTATATAGTTTCGACTGGCAATCTATATTATTACGTGTAAAAACACGGTAAAATGCGTATCATCGAAGTGACAACCGCCATGCAAAATGTGTGAAATGGTTTAAACGCGGTGACGATTTGTATATCGAACTGTGTTATTATGATAATGATTTGTGCGGTATAACTGGTACGCGTTTCAATGGCCGGTAATTATTTATATTGTTCAAATGAGAAAAAAAAATTACAATAAATAAATATACCTATGTCAGAAACAATATCGACCGAAAAATAATCACGAGTCGTATAATATAATAAAGTCGCGATTCGAATACTATACCTAATTATAATATTTTAATATAGCTGCAACAGTCTATTATCATACGGGCTCGTAAAATATTAATATTATACGTCGAAATGCTTATACGCAGTTCAGCAGTTGTTCAAAATTAATTACAATAAAACTATACATATAATATACGCGGTGCACGTGGCGTGTGAAGCGATCATATATGTATAATAATATTTAAAACCAGTTTGTCCGACGAAACGAGATTTACATATTATATGTATAGCTAGGCTATTGCAGCGCGCATTATATTCGTACGACCGGCTGCTGCGTCGGCCCAATAGGTATACCAATAATATACTAGACAAATAATCGAACTAGATCACAGCTATTGTTTCACGACAATCGGTGTATAGTGATATAGTACCTTTGATATTATATTATATGCAAGCCCAGACCAATCACATTTTTTGTTGCTTAGTGCAACAATATCCGCACGTTTCAAATTGTACCAGCTACTCAATACATCAATACATTACCATATATTATAGTAGATATAATGATTAATAATATTACAATTGCATATTATGTAATTGTAACGAATGTAATATGATGTATTATGGCGTGGTTTAAAATAATTGTAAATCGTATCATATACTATTATACGTCGTATGGTTGACCTATAAATAATATTTACTATAATTTCTTTCGACCAACGCATTCAAAACTAGTTCTCTGGAATAGTAATATTATTATATTATGTATACGACACCGCGGCGACGTTTAAGCGAATCTAAGTGCGACTCGTCTAAGTCTCTACATCCGCAAATGACGGATCTCATTTTTCGAGCGCTATTGCACCGCGTGATTAACATCGCACGCAAGTCGACCACCCCACACACTTCCTCATTTCAATTTCTATTTAACAGTTATGATATTATATACACACTACACACATAATTTACGAATACGCGTATATTATATCTATATAATATATGTACAATGCAGAGCGCGAATGCGCCCATCGGCTGTCTGCGCGGTCGTAACATGTTTAGAAGAATATTATGTAGACCATACATGTGTGTGGACCTCTACCTCTACCTATATAATGTGTGTACGTATTTATATTTTTGTAAACAGTTTTAAATAAATTAGGTTTTTAAATTATTACGAAAAAATAAAATAAAATAATAAAAACGACATCTGAATCCGATCTCAATATTTGATAGCCAATGGGTAGCTGGAAATATAGACCCGACGGGCGACGACGTCTGTACAATAACATTTTAACCACCGTCTTCGTTCTCGTATTAATATGTAGGTATAGTAACCAACAAATATCGGACGCTGCACGACAGAAGAGAACCGTCGGGTATTATTATTTTTGTGGATCGAATCATTATCATATTTTTCCATAATAAGACTCTGTGGAAATAATATAGGTACTACCGACTGACAACTAAAAACATGTTATATATGTATACACGTGATCGAGTTTTACCTACTGCAGGTATATCTATTTAGGTATATAGCATGCGCCTATACCTATTATGCAGCATATATAGGTATAACTCAAATAATCGACAAGACGACTGCTGCAGGATTAAATCTAAGCAGGCGTGCGGTGTAGACAATTATATTATAATATAGAGACGGTGAAACATCGATAGTCGATTTAAATTCCTAAATGTAGCAAATGGTCCTAAATATCATCATGGCGTATAATACAGCCAGTACATATAAGTAGGGTAAAAAATGTTACGATCCGATATTATGTATTGGACTCGTTGACAGGCTATAATGATATATTATACGAGATATTATATTCCTCAAAGGCAGCAAAGAATGAAATCATACATAGGTACAATGTAATATAATATTGAAAAGCTTCGATTGTAATTTTAAAAACGACAAATGAATCGAATTTTGTTTTTAATAATTATTATTAAATGCCAAAAATATTTAACGATCTCTCAGAGATCTGTTCAATGGTTTTTAACGAACACTTCTTCGAGTGTAACACAACGTTAACATAATGCAATATAGGTAGGTGGGTACGAGTATTATTATTATAGTAATCTGAGTATTGTTATTATTATTGTTATTATTATTATTATTGAGACTGCAGCAGTCTTCGTCACGACCATTCATTCATAAAAATTCTGAAATTATTATATTATATGTATGGACGATCGGCAATGTTGAATGTACTACATATATTTCAATAGGATTTAAGTACCTATTCAGCAATGACATCCTCTTATCTACTGCAGTGCTATATTATATGCACACGATAACCTCAACATATATTAATGAACAATAATTATGCATAAAATTATGATATTATTGTGTAAAAATATTCGAAAAACTTTAAATATCACGCAAATATAATGTAAAACCAGTCTTGTATAATAATATTACGATGTGTCATAAGGTTACAATTTTGCTAAATCTACATGTAAATGGATAATATGCAATTATTTAAATATATTCTTGCAACGCGTTAAAACTAATTATATTACACACACATAGGTATATTTTGTAGATAAAATTATTGATTGTATACATATTTGAAGGATATATTATATTGCATCGGCCGTAATAAACAAAAATAGAAAATGTGTTTATTAATTTAAATCTAATTAGCATGTAATTAAATAAAAACGTTACGCAGTCTGCAGCAATTATTATCAATGTAAATTAATGCAAAACACCATTGACTTACAATAATATTATATTAATAACAGTATTATCATAATATTATTAATTTGGGTCGATGTGCTAACGTATACCGAAAAAAAAATAATATGATTTTCAATGCCAGTCTTCACCGACGGACATTGGACATCCACCGTCACTTGTGATCGTTACACACACAAAGTGCTGTCACATTAGAACCCCAATAAAATATTATACTACTCGGCCGACGAATAAAAATAACCACTCAAGCGAATTTGACAACCCATTCATTCGTCCGGCGCCCCTGTGATTACATTATATTATGTTATTATTGATCATCACGATTCACGAATGACATGCGAAACTCGTACACAATTTCTAAAACGACATATTTTACCCTGCAGTGCATGTATATACAGAAAAACTTCTACCGTAGATAATCGCCGATTTACGAATTTCGTAATTATTTTCCATTCATTGTTATTATATTGTTTTAAACCAACTTGTCGGCGATTTACACATAAATCGTGCTCGGAATTGGAGAAACGGTTGTCGTCTTATGTACATACATTCTATTATATATTTATATATATATATATATATATACTATTTAGACAAGATGTAGGTACCTATATATATAAACGCACTGGTTCGGCCGAGGGCCGGAGGACATTATAGTGGTATATATATTATTATCGTCATCATCTATGTGGCATTTGTCGACTGGATCGCCAGGACAAGATAGGATGAATCGTGCAGGGATAAAAATGATCATTGGGAAATCAGTAGGGTCAAAAATGAATTTAACGAAGAAAAAAGAAACAGCCGCGTAACCCGAAACCGGATATTCGCGTTATTGTCACCGCGGAAACGTAAACATTTCAATAAATTTCGGAACGAACAGCCGCCACCGTCCAATAATAATAATAATGTCACATTGTCCGAAAGGTAAAATCCTATACATACACCTGTCGCGCTCTCAAAAATCATACAATGACGTTTTTCTTAATCGAATATATGCGATTCGACAAATTTGTTCCACGCGTTGTATTCAACTGGACTGAGCTGGATACAAAATATGTTTTATACAGGATGTGTACTGTGTAACTATATGTGAATTCAACGCATTCGAATATAGGTAATATCTATCTGTAAAATTGTCAAATTTATGCGATACGCCATAGGTATATACACTCTATATCACACGTAATAATTATGATACAACCGAAGCGTATTATGCGTTTATACATATTATTTGATGTGCAGAGAGGTTTGAATATACACCGAAATTTATGCCGAGCGGATTTCGAGGTAAATAAAAGTACCTCCGTCGGTGGTTTATTTGAATTATACGCAGGTTTACATAGGTACGCGCACGCATGGTGTATTATAATAAACTAATATAATACAAAATTGTTTCACGTAGGTACCAACTGAGTATACTAGTACACATTATTATTATGTATAATATATGCTCGTGGTATTTATAACACGCGGCTAATTACAATATCGCATATTTACGTATTTTTAATAAGACTGTTTTTATGCGCTAACCGTCCAAAGTTACTCGCGCGGCGTTATATAGGTACGACGTGAACACAGCCCACGCAACTTATATGATAATTTTAGAATGTAACAAATTTACAAAAAAAAAAAAAGGTAAAATGAACTCAAAGAATTGGTAAAAAAACTCGATACATTCAAATCTCGTTTCCGTTCATATATTATATGTATAGTATAATATATGTATATATGTTTGTATGTATTTATGTATGTATATGTGTTTATATATATAGACTGCTGCAGTAGAGCATAGGTATATACGAACAGGAACCCGTTAGTTCCTGAGGCCCATAGGTGCTAGAAGAAGAAGGCACACCTTGTTTATATTCTTTTAACTAACAAAAAGATCACGAGATAAGCCGCGCCATTAGTCAACGTTATATCTGACGACGTCATAAAATTAATTATATACACACTTTTTTACTCTTTTTATCAATGTGTGCTCGTTTTAATGACGATGAGTGTGCGGTTTGTGGTGGCAAGCAAAAGTGTATGGAGAGTGAATAATGATAATAATAAAAAAAAAATTAAATTCAATAAGACGATTTTTTTTTTATTTACTATTGTGAATGGAACAAACGAACGATACATACCAACCGATAAAAAGTCAATTAGCACAAAATGTTTTTAGTCGCCATATAGGTACGTTTTTTATAATGTTATAAGTTATAACAATATAATGATATTCCTCCCCAAAACTGGTCGTGAAAATTTCAAATTTTTAGAAGAGATCGAATATAATGTATTTTCAATTTTGTTTGAGAAACATATACCTACATATGATATTATATTTAATGGGAAATATTATAGGGATGAGGGACGTCAAACCACCAGTGAGGAGCGGCGTAATTATTATATAAATATATTATATAAGCGTAATTAATATTAGTTTAATACTCTACAGTGTTCACTATATCTCTACATATTTTACTGACCAGTGACTGTAACACGTAGTTCAAGGCAGAATTATAAATGCACGATAGCATAAAAGAGCATAATATTATATTATAATATGTTGTGCTACAAGTTACAACAATATATTATTTAATATGTATGTTTTTAATTTTTACCAATTAAACAAAACAATATCATTTAATATTATGTACCTATAAGAATTTTAAAAAAAATTTATTTTTTGCGAAACAAATAAAGATAAAATATTTTCTATATTATATTATGTATCTTATACACGTCACCCATCATAACTCTTTATACCAACAAAATGACAATGGAATATTATGGTACTATACTATCTATACTATGTCATACATCTATATTATACATACATGATGTATATAGTTACCTACTGTTAGTACTTTGTAGACGTGAAGGAGGAGATTCTATCGTCATTTTTTTTAAAATTATTATTTACTTGTAGAATGGCTTCTTCCATTCTGTTATAACATCACCAGATTAGGTGGCGCCACATGTCATGTAGGGTTCAAAGATTCGACACCGACAGTCCGTGATGAAGCAGTTTTTATAATTTTCTTTTTCTGTCTCTCCATACAACATATATATATAATATATATATAACATGTATATAATATATAATACGTACAGAGTGTTTTACTACTCTCATTATACAAGCCCGGGGCCCTTGGTGATGGGTATACGCGTTTAAAATCCATTTTCTACCGGCAGCCTAATCGAAAAACGGCGGCTAAATTAAAAACAAAAAATGTATATACGAGGAAAGGGGCGACTCACCATTATCTCTTGTTCGGTGGGCCATCCTTCATTGCAAGATTTGCCAGTTAGGGCGCTTTGAAAATCGGGGACCTGTAAACACACATCGAATAATAAAACGATTAGCAAAGTGCATAATGAATACTATGAAACATATGTAATATAGACATATTATAATATAATATAAACATATAAATAGTATAAAGTATTTGAATGTGCCAACATGTGGATTTTCAGAAAATAATGCATCCATAGAACGAATCTAATTGTTTTTGTGTCGAATAAGACAATCAGTGGTAACGCACGTAAGTATCATAATATACAATATACATATTATTATATATTATATTATAAAACATTTCGCTTACACGATACGTAATAAATATAGGTATTATTCTGTAACCTATATATGAAAGTATAAGATGTTTTTCAATCATTATTCCTGGATATATATGCATATATTTTTTTAGATTTTTTGTCTCTATATAGATCACTCATCTTTGTGCTTCAATTATAATAATATTATGTATGTGCGTTTGAAAAATTCACCGAGTGACGACATTGGCGACAGCTAAGCGTCTTTCGGAAACGCGACAACGACCAAGAGCGGCGGCCGTGCCGTTAAACGAAGGTCGTCCCAAAAACGGGTTCATTAATACATCCTCCGGGCGTAATATACATATTTTACACATGAATAATTTGACGGCACACCATCAAAGTTAACGCATATAGGTACGCGTATATATAAGCATACACAATAATGGGGGCTCACAACTACTATCTTGACGACGATACCGCCTTTAGCTAAAAAACATGTGTTTCGGACAAAACGCATCTCATAAATCCTTTCGTCCAGCATTAGTCGCTATCTCTTTCCGCCAAAGACGTTGGTGTATAAAATTAAATAATAATAATGATATATACGCGTGTGTGAGATGTGTAATATCGTAGGTAGGTAGGTATAGAGTTTATATCGAGTAGTTCGTCGGCTATTTATTTTCTTCGGCTAGGCTACCGATTTACGCGTGGTCCGAAAATAAAATTCTTTTTTTTTTTTTCAAATTCCATTTTCAATCATTCGAAATCTGCCGCTCACGGGCTCAGACACATACAACACGTATAAATATATTTATTGGATCGAAACGTCTACTTAAAGTGATCTGGGTTCGCGTGCACAGCTTAAGAACGTCAGATTTTTATTGAATGCGTAGGTATATATGCTGTATAAGAGAGACCGGCACTATAATAACAACTGACCATCAACATAACAATTGCCAATTGCACATTTTCAACAATATAAAATATATTGTATATATAGTAATAAAATACGTTATATAACACATCATAATACGAATCATCCGCTACACCTCGTGAATAATATTATTGTACCCGAGCAGATGTGTATCTATATATATATAAAAGACTCACCGTGGGCCGATCACGTGAGAAATTATGGCGGGGAGTGAGAACTGGTATGGATAAGGATATTTATTTTTTAATTAGTTCTTCAACGTAGAAAAATAAAACAACGGTCGCTTAAGGACATATGCGTAGAAACAATATTATACAGTAGCATTTTAAATATTTTTTAATGGGTTGTAACAAGTGCAAATATTCATTGTGTACATATATTATATATATTTATATATTATACAATATACATTTATATTAATATTTATCATTCACACACAATCGCCTGGAGTCATTTTTAAGTTTTTTCTAATTATATTTTGAGTTATTAATATTGGTTTCAATTCTAACGTGATGTACCTACTTACTATATGTGTATATAGTTATGACCGGCAGCATTAAAATATAAATGAAAAAAAAACTATAAATGAGAAAAACAGAAGCGACTGACGAAACATCCATACAAGTCATCTGGTCATATATTATAAATAGGGTTGAACTTAAATATCGAGTTTTAATAAGAAAACGTGGTTAATTATGTCCTCGGGGCCGATTCAGTTGTTATTTAAATATATATAACATTATTATGAATGAAGTCCTACCGCGCATACGCATCATCGAAATGATTAAGGTATATATTCTTCAATCGGTTTATTAAAAACAATTAATCCCCAGGCGATTTCCCACGGTGTATAGCCAACAGACATGCAAACACACATCACACATGCACCATGCGTAAATAGTCGTTACAACTATAACAATAACGAAATACAAAACGAAATATTATATCGAATATCGATTGATTGACAAATTAAAAACCAACAATTACACCAAATATTATAAATATATATTGTATTATTGTGGCAAAAATTTGCTTACAAATATAATATTTAATATAGCTAAGTAGGTACATGAAAATATATGTTGCATAACTGCATTACTCATGTTATTACTTATATAGGTATTAATGGTGCACTCGAAAACTGCACATAACCACAGTCAAGTATTATATACCTATTATGTACACAGCCTGCAGGGTTTTATCTGCAATTTCGGAATTCACGAAATCACTTCAAAGAGGAGCAAGATGACCTTAATATTCTGTCAAACCTCATTCGAATCTTTTTGTGGTTACATTATATTGTATTATATATTATTATTTCTTCTCTCTTTTTTTTTTTTTTTGTTCAAAAGAGACGATTCCGCGTGCACTGCACCGTCGCATTCAAGTGTCAAACGGTTTGACGGGCGAAACGTCAACAGAATGAAAAGGGGCAGATTTCTTCTCTATACAAAGTGAATTAAAATCGCGTGCAGCCACCACCGTTTCCCGTGTTCCAGTCTTTATTGACCGCAATTTATTTTGATAGCGGTTCGAAACCCGTCTCTGTGAACGCGCACGTTCCGTCAACAATGAGGCGCATGTAGAAAAAAATAAAAAAAAGATATGTATAAAGTGTACCTATGTATAATATTGTACGAGGAAGTGTGTAAAATAAAAAATAAAAAAAAATTGAAGAAGAAGAAAGAAAAATCAAAGGCCTGAACAATAGGCCATCGCGGGTATTAGCAGCCCCTCGAGGTCTGAAATCGTGTCGGCGTAATCAGCCAGCAATGGATATAATAATATTATTGTGTCCGGAGGCCGCAACGATTTCTGACGGTTTGCTTTTTATATAATATATACCTACCTAGTAATATTATCGTATTATATTATATATTAAAACGACGGCGTCGATTACGCATTGCGATATAAATAAAAGAGTATTTGATTTTTTTTTTACATTATACAAATATTAAAAATTAATGTATTATTAGGTATATATGTTGTTTTTTAATTTTTACTCAAAAGTTGGTGTATAGCTTCCTATAAATTGAATTAATTATTAAATAGATATAAAAAAAGAAATAACACACATATATTGTTAGCTATAATAGCTAATTATTAATTTCTTATATGAACAATAAATAATTTACATATAAATTATACCTATACCTAAGTATCTTATAATTGGAACAAGATTTTTCTCATTTTGCATTCACTATAAAACCTATATAATATTCTTATGTCGCTACAACACTATATATAGTCTATAACCATATTAAATCAGATATAATAATCATATTATACATTAATACCTACATCTCAACTATATTTTATTTAAAATGGTATTAAAGAAGGAGTTTTTAAACTAAAAACTTATTTTGTCATATATTTTGAAGCTATTTTATATATTAGGTAGCTATGTAAAAATCCTTTTTGTTCGATTCAATGAAAATGATTCGATTTTTTTGAAGCCATAATTATTATTCAAATATAATCTGGATTAAAAAAAAATTTTGTTAGGAACAAATTTAAGAATATGGCCTAAAAATAGAAATATGACCTTAAAATCATAAATAGGTATGCCCTAAAAACTCAAAAATAAAAAAAATGACAAAATATGCAAATACATGAACGCATGCAATGTCCTTGCTCTACTAATTATTTTTTACGTTATACAATTTGTAATTAAACTTTTCTAAAATTATCAAATTATAAACAATTTTTAAGTTTTATGAATACGAGAATTATATTGACTCATTAAATAAATAATAATGTTATTAGTAGGTAACTATATGCAATATGTATAATATTTACTACATACTACTTATGCATATACTTCAATTATAAAGATATACCGATGTCCTTTACAACTTTTATTGATTTTATTATTTCGTGACATAGAAATGTATAATTGATCAAATTCATAAGTTACCTGTATAATATAAAATCAATTTTACCATAAATATATATATTATCATTGCATGGACCTATTACGTATCATATAATTGTTAATTATACCTACTAACATAACTAGTTAACCTATAAATACATATGTACATTTTTTAACTACATATTTTGCCAATAAGTATCAACTATTTCTAAGAATATTTAGTATCTATACCTTTAGACTATATAGTATACTATATAGGCAATAGGTATACCTACCATATTGGTACGTCTACACTACCTATACTTAATCATCATCCTTGGATGAATAACAATCATAATATGAATGTCGAATGATCTGATCTTTAAGGTATTTATAAAAATTATTCGCTACACTGAATAATACTTTAATAAGTTAACTTATTGTAACAATGATATTAGGTAACGTGTGAATACATTATTAATGTTAATCTAAATTGTTGGCTCATAATATGTATAAGTCATTAGGCGCGTCCAAGGATATAAAACGTGAATATATTTAAATTGAAAAAAAAACATACACGATACGCATATATATAATATTCTACTTGTAATGTGCTTATAATCATAGAGTAGGTATACGCAAGTTTTGTTTAACACTTACATAGCCAACGTTTGTGTGCATAAACTAATATATTATGTCGAACGTTGATATGCGCATTGCGCATACCTATATAATGGTAGAAAATAATTCAACTGCAGTCATTCGTATTTATCCAATTGTAGTAAACTGGCAAATATCTTATCTACGCATGAAGGTTGTTTAACCACCGTAATAAACAATTTATATATTATATAATATATGTATACATCATAGAACCCTCAATTTAAACCTGCAGCCGCGGTATATCAAATGAACTCAACGACTGATATAAGTTTCATTATAATATTCGTAGGTACACCTTACTACTATTATATTACCTATATCATTCCTATAGGTATATAATATATATACTTAAATGTGCGGGCGTTGGAGTTAGTTACAAATAATATAAATAAGTATAGGTATATAGGTAAAGTCATATATTATACTCGCATGGGGTATAATAGATATCAAACTGTTAAGGTGTGGAGAATTACATAGTCTTATAAATGTTTAACGATGCTTATTGCTTATATATAACAAGATGTAATATATAAATATGTTATATATAGTACCTACAGCCTACGGGTAAGTATACGAACCCAAATAGTATGACATTGCAGTTGTACACCTAACTATACAATATATAGGTACCAATATATTTATGTAGGTATTAACCTCCCACGTTCTATATCATTCTAACTGATGACATAATATTTATAATATATATATTCACGGAAGTGAACTGTATATAAGTACCTTGTATATACCTTTACCCATTCTTTCCCGTTAAAACGTAATATTTTATTATATAGTTCATACGCAAAAACAGGGTTAACGCGGCAGGTTAAGATCTTTCTATAGGTAAAAAAAAAATAATAATAATAATAAAGGCTATAATGCCAGTCAACGGTCGACACCCACTGCTTCCGAAAAACCCGTTACCTGCGCACATATACTATATTTATGTATCTTTTTTTCCGTTATAACAACAGTTCCTATATACCTATATATATTTATAACGCATTATATATTTTTAAAACGTTTTTATTTTTTCATTCAATCTGACTGAAAATTTATGGTCGGTCGGTCTACAGTAGCGATATTTTTTTCTGTCCTTTCCACACAAAAACCGTTTCTTGGACCCTTTCCCACGATGACACGTTGACCAGCGTCCATGCCGACTAAGAGCCTATATATATATATGTGAGTGTATAAGAGGACAATCGCACACGCAGTGAATCTCGAAGAGGGTTAAAACCCGGCGGCCGACACCCGTCGAGACAGAATATAGTATCAGCGGGACGCAATATCCTGAACATGTATATAAATACGCATGCTTGTGGTATGCACCCAGGATTTTGTAGGTCTTTTGTAAAACCCCTTTTTGTGGTTTTGTATACTAGACTATATTCTTGCGTATACGTGTCACCACTAAATATTTATGTGGCCGCAAATAATATATATAGGTATTTTATTATGTAACCATATGTGGGGTATAAGTACCTATAATACGTTTCAAGTAAAACGGGAAAAGGAATATGAAACACAGAGAAACCGAAAAATACCCATGATTTATGGCATTCAGTTATTTCCTGACGTAATACACTATAATACCTAAAATATCATAATATATAATATAATATAGAATTATTACCAGTACCAATACTACAACTATAATATGTACTGGTGTTTTGGTATGATAGATATTTTAGTTTCTAAATATGTAATCAACCCCTTTGACATCAATTAAAATAATATGGTAGGCATAAATTATATTAAAGTGGTAATATGCATGGAAGTTGTAATTGAGCTCTTGAATTCGTCATATACCTACTGCCATATTGGACCCTTATACTGTATAGTACACTTCACCACATGTTCATTGCCTCTATAAACTGTTTATTTCGGCAAAAATATAAAGATAATTTATTGTGATTATATACATACAACATACATCGATAATAAATAAATAAGATAAACTTATTGTTCGATGAAATTCATCACATTCTCTAAAAAAATATCACACGTAGGTACCTATTTACTTACACCTATGTTATATTTAAATGTGTTCCCAGAAACGAAAATGATATAGCATATTTTATGCTGCAGTATAGTGTAAGGTTTTCACGTGCAAAAATCCTCGTTTATTTTATAATATAACAGACTACCCTTAAAAATATATTTGGGGTGAGAACAATCTATATAAACGCATGTATATAATTGGAACCAATAAATAACATAAGACCCAGTCCAAGATTTGAATGTGACAAAAACTCCAATCCCTCTCTTTTTCTATATATAGCGCGTACATATTGCGTATATACTTATATATATTATATATAAATATAATAGAAGTGAGAAGGCGGCTTCTTTGCAGACGACAATAATAATCATAATAATAATACGCACCGCGATTTTTAGGTATACCAGAAAATACAATAATTTTTACAGGCTCGTTTTACGATTCGCACCCCCGTCGAGTAGCCCTTTGATCCCATGCCGACCCAGAATACATTACACGTATAAAAACACATTATAAACGTCATATTTTCTGACACATATTTCACGAATCGTCTATTGTTTTTCTCTGGTATATCGGTCGTTGTATAATACATTTAATTATTATTATTATTTTTTTTTTTGAGAATATGTACCTATATTATATCTATTCATACATAGGTATAATTTAAAAAATAATTTATAGCCACCTTTTACTAATTATAATCGTATTAGCAAAGCACCACACTCTCAAGTAAACATTACATAAACTATATTCCTACCTTATACTATGCATATATAATATTATGGTGGTTTTATAGTGCCGATGATATATCTACACCACAAAGAACACTTAAATATAATGAAGAATATAATCAAAAAAATAAACTCTCTTTTCAGTAGTTTTCAAATGAGTTCATTATATTGTTCCATTGGTATTCAATTAATTAAATGAGTATAGGTGGGTATATATTAGACACAAAGATATTATATATACATTAATGATTAGATACGCTACAATTTAGTATTGTTATACACGCAAAAGCTTAAACAAAAACGTTAGATTATCTGCGGTTTTCTTTTAAATAATATATTCATACACCGTATGTAGGTACACTCCTCTTTAGGTATAAGTATTATAGATGATGAAGCTACTGTGAATGTAAATGGACATGCTAGGTGCACTCGAAATGTGTTAACAACTCGACGACTGCAGGAGTCAATTTAAATACGTGCACACATGTTTTAACATTAAAATTGTCTATTACTGATGGGAAATTTAAAAAAAAATTCATCCATGGTTGATATAGGTATTATAATATAGGTATTAAATTATGATATATATTTATCTAGGTATATACTATATATAAGTACATAAGTACTTAGGTACTATTCTCGTGGAAAATTCATCTGTAATAGCTATCCAGTACCCTGCATACTTTAAACTATATTATAGGGTACCTATACGTCCTACCTATTTCTATATTATAATATAGGTAGATGTATTATCTTGCACTTATTTTATCTTGCGTTTAACAAACGGATATTTTAAACTACGCATTGAAAGATTTTATAGGTAATAAACAGCGTGCAGGTTTATACCTACAAAGGTATATGTAGCAAATCATATATCAAATTGAGCGAAACGTTTTTGAAATACAAGATAACATATATATATATTTCTAAGTACACTACTCTGCGTTAATTATATGACTTATATAATATATACAATGTATATATAGACAACTGATAAACATTATAATTATTCATTATCACACAGCTATATAGTTTAGGTATAGATTCGTCGTGAACTTACCACAGACGTGTTGTAAAGCGGTCCACCGGGTACGCGTGATATCGGATAGTCGGCCAACATGGTGTTGTTCTCGCGTGTGACCGATTATTTCAGTGCTTTTCGTATATTATGCCCCGTACTGTATCAGGGTATAATGATACCTACAATACGTCGTCACCCGCGATCGGCAAGTGGCGTAAGTATTGTGTGCGGTGCTCTTGCTCGGCGTCCGTCAGTATGATATTGTTAGTGTTCTGGTCGCGACCATAACTCGGTATATTATAATATGTTCGTATAATAAAATAGTGTCGGCGACGTATTAATTCAACGATACTCTACAACGCGTGTCATAATAGTATAATTTTGTATCAACAAATATTACGTTATATTACGCATGCGTGTGTTAACATATAATATAGATAACACGGATTTTAATCGGTTCTCAGACAACGAAAATCGTACATTTTTCAAACCGGCGCGTGTAAGACGGCGTCCGACAAAATAAACCGAATGAAAAACATAATAGAATCGAAAACCGATAAAAAACGAAACATCAAAAACTGTGTGAATCGAAACGAAAACAACAACAAAATAGAACGTCGCGCGAGACCGCGGTGCGATTATAACGAAACGGGCAATGTGTGTAGACTGTTCGGGACCGCGATCGGAGCGACTGTACGCGGACGGCAGTCGGCGGCGGCGGCGGCGTCCCGCTACAAGTGGGCGGAGATTGTCGGGGTCCCGGCGGCCAATGGACGGACACGCCCACGTTTGGCGTGCGTCGTCGTCGCGTTTCCCCGCCACCCGACCGCGCGTAAACCGCAATTAAATAGGGGCGCCCGGGACACGCCCCACCGCGGCGGTGCTCCTTTGCCCCCACCGCCGACGACGACACCGCCACCACCGGCGACGACGGCGACGACGACGACGACGACGCTGGGCCCGCCGCCGACACTGTGTATTATACGAGGAGGCGCGCGGCACCGAAAGTGGCGCCGCGCCGGTGTCGCCCGGTCGACGATCGATATTTTACATTTTGCCGCGCTGGGCGGTGACGCTGTATATTTTCATATTATTATAAGATATTATACCGGGGTATATACACACCGCGTGTGTATGTATTAAACACGTACTTAGGTATATTACGGGCTGATAGGTAGCTAGGTACCTATACCGCAATAGTAATAACAATAATATTCAACGCGTTCTCGTGTCCGCGCATGCATTTGTAGTGTATAACATAGTAACATAATAGTATAATTTGCGTTAGTATAAATATTTTATTTTACGCTACAAATATTATTATATTATATACAATATAATATACGCATAATATCTAATATCTATATTATGTATATATAGTTATAGCTACACTTTTGACGGATGCCGACGCCTGTCAATATATATCGTTCGGACGGATCCGGTACAGTATATTATACACGCGCGGTCATATAAATAATAATATTGTGTATACCTATAGGTACATTATTATTTTGTTATACATCGAAAGCTTTAGAGCGGCCGCTTTTTTATACTATACGCATGTCGTATTTTATTGTGAATAAATTTTAGTATTTTTAAATATTTTAATATATCCACTACGCTTAACTATATACATACTGTTTTATAGTAGTTGTATAATATTCTACTTGCAGGTTTAACGTGTTATAATAGATGTTGGCAAATTTCCGAGTGATGGACGCGCTTAAAGAGAATATAATCAACCAAACACAATATATATTACTTATACCCTTAGCTATGGTATACCTTTAATTAAATATAGAAATAATATATATTACAATTACATATAGTTTATATAGGTACCTATGTACGCATAAAACCGTTTTTATTTTAATTGCATAATGGACATATAGATAGGTACTCATAACCATTAGGTATATGAAAGATTTAAAACAAATCATAAACAATATTTTAATTTTTAATTTTTAATTTTTATAGCATGCTTCAAAAAAAATAAATATTTTGAAAATTCTGCTGCACATGTTCCCATCCCTGAAAATAACCCATCCTGCGCCCTTAGTAGGTGGTCTTTCCAATTGTTATAACCGATATAAAATATATAATATTGCGGCCAGCGGTGTATATATATAGCTGATTGCTGGTATATCGTAAAATTATACCATATGTAATGTAGTTACATTATATTATACGTTTATGTTTATATGAGCTGCAGCGCGATTTTGCAGCACGTGCTGAGATACACGTGTATTATTATATTGCGTAATACGCGCATTAGCGTGAACATTGTCACTACTCACTTACGTAGGTATATATAATATGTATACATATAGTATACCTATATTTATTAGATATAAGGATAAGATTAACAAGCGCATTGAAATGTATTGTCTTTTTTATGTAAGTATGTATAATATAATAATTTGGATTTGATATTGGTAAGTAGGTATATTACATATGTAATATGTATATACCTATAGACGTATATATTATAGCTATGTTGATTTTACAAAATTGTGCAAGGCCTTGCCAACCAACGGTGGTTCCAATACTCTCGATCTGCGCATGCATATTATATAGGTACACAGTTAACAAAATATAGAAATCTTTTATCCAAACACTTTATATAGGTACTCCTATATAAAGATAAATTTGTGAACAAAAAATCTTTGGCACTGATGACGTGCGTATACCTATTTATAAATTATTATATACATATATGTAGCATATATGCCTGTAATATGTGCTACCTATATTAATACAAGGTATAGCTGGTAGTATATATAGGTACTGTAGTGTTTATATTATTATACCAGAGGCGTAATTTGGGAGGGAGGGCAAAACTGGGGCATTTGCCTCAGTCTAGTATTTACATCAACCTTAATTCGGCAAATTTACCCCCTACCCCCTTCACCACTATGGCACTATGTTATGAGAATCTAAGTCAAAAAAATGTTGAGTTAGAAAAGCAGTGAAAAGTAGCCCTAGCCTAATAAAAACTGAAATGACACCACTGTATTATACTCATATATTTATACGTAAATCATGAGTTCAGGTAATAAACAATATATAGCTGTATTATGTATATTATGATAATACATATAAAGTATATGCGCATATATAGGTATATAAAGGTATATAACCCTCACCGTTGTATATTGTGTTTAAGTGATCCACCGATCAATATACATCTGTACAGCAAATTCGAGTGAGATGAATATCATCAACATGAACAACGAAGCGTTATATTACAGAAAATTGCACTTACAGATATATAATTGAATGTTCTTGATATGATGGTCTATATATACACTAGTTAAAAACCGTAACCATTATAGACCGAACTGCAGTACCTATACTACAGGTCTACAAACAATGCAATTTATAATATGATCCAAGACCGCTATTAAATACATACCAAAATAGCTAAATACCTATGTTTGAATTTTCGCATCAAATTAATTTAAAGTTATAGAAACGCTCACGCGAGGCATATATTATTTTCTTTGGGCGTAAACAAACCATCATTAATCATTTGTTATATCAACTATCGCAAAAATCTCGATGTTAATAGTAATTTACGCTGCTTAATTATTATATCTGTTATCATTCGGTTTACCGACCATATCATTAGTCATTATAGTCGAGAAAATATAAGAAAATTAAAATGAATAATGGATGCTAATTTATTGGTAATATACTAATGTATAGTATATAATGACTTATAATATACATACCTATACTAATATACTAGCATATATTTGTCCATTATTATGTAATATATATGTATATATTACTATAAATAGTGTTCCCTGACTTTTATACATATTCCCAATCATAATTAGGAACTATATCTATGTGGCATGTTGATTGTAGGTGCTACGTGTGTTCTATTTAATTGTTTATATTATATTAGTTGTCTATATATATATAGCTTAACTCAATAATTTAATCGTTGTACAAACCATTTTTTAAATTGTAAAACGCATATCAATTATTGTACCGTTTTGTTTAGTGTTTACTTGTATATACTCTATATGCGCAGGAAGTATATGTGTAAATATGATAAATATGTGTATATACTTATACTCATACTTACATTTATACTGCAGATAATTTATTTTTATATTAATTTTACGATATATATATACAATATATATCTACCTAATTATGCAAGTATAAGATATTATAATTATTCACTCGTGAACATTATATTTACGTTTATTCGAATGTATATATATACTTATACCTACGCGTTTTATGAAGGTACTTTTCTAGTTTGTAGTTTCATATCCATTATTTACACCATTCATAAGGTATGCAATAAAAAAATTTGTTTTGATACCGGCATATAATGTATAATTATTAAACAACACATTCAATGACAAAAATAATTAAAGGAGAAAAAAACATTATCATTGTTTTCTAAGAAATAAGTTTTTACCTATAGGTATTGTGAGAAAAATTCAAATAATATATATTATCATATTCTATCAATATATCTATAGGTACCTATACTGAAATAATTCAATAAATGAAAGTTAAAGTGTATACCTATAATCTATATGTGAGGAATGTATGTGTTTTAGGATAAGTACATAATTTAAAAGACACAAATCACAATATTTAAAGGTTCGCTTTTATTTCTTACACGATTATAATTCATCACAGATACGGACCAAATGTATAGAAAACTATGTTATAGAGACGCAGTATAATTTAAGATAAAAACTTAAAACTAAAAAATGTTGATGGTAATGATGATGATATAATAACAAAAAAATGAAGAAGCTATAATTGAGTATTTAATGACGAGACCGTGTGTTTAACGAGTTTTTGGCCAATTGAATTTTACAATGTGTATAGTAGGTATAGGTTCCTACATATATATTATTAATGTGTGTGAGTGGAACAGTGTGAGAGCAGCCACAGACCAAATTTCTATTGCAATTTCCGCTACCCCTATATTTAAGGCACATTAAACCGGTTGGGTTTGTTCTTCTGTATTTCTGTGGTAATGGGTTCGATGTATAGATCAACCGGCACGTAGCACCGGACTCTATCTGTATGTACATAAAATGAATGAGAGAATAAACAGACAGACTGGCAGCCGGACGGAGTGAACGCAAGAGGGGAGAGAATAATATATAATATATTATATATAGACGGAAAAGAAAAAAATACCGCCATCAAGGAGGAAATCATTTGTCCTCTGCAGCAGCGGTCGATGTCTGCATCAGAACCGATTTTTCAGCGATCTTTCGTCGTCGTCGGCTTAATGATACGACCCAAAGGCGCCACCGTCGTAGCATATATATTCGACGCACACACACAGATACAGACACAAGCTCGTTAACCAAACATTAGGCGCTTTCTGGTACCTCCCCTGTTATCTCCACCACTACACCCCACCACACGGCACCACCCACATTGTGTTTGTCTATATATACTGTGTACACGATACACACAAACACTGCACTGCACGTATACACAAATGTACTTGCGTCTATAATACATATATATATTCTTTATATACACTCAGCTGTGTAGCATATTTAATTTTCGTGTTTTCATAATGTATAAACTATATAGATATATACACCACGCGCTGACGAAATTAATTTCATGTAATCAATTTCCCAGATCACGTATACATAATACATATATATGTACATGCGCAAGTCGTATATATAATATTTATATACTACACCAGTGGTAACACACGCATTAGGTATTTATAATATTGTATAACGACGGAGACGTTTAATATATATAATATAAAGGAGGAGCACGACTTGTTTGGACAAGTCATAGAGAAAAATGAATAAACATGGGTAAAAATATAAATAATATGGGTAGGTACTGATAAATACACAACATCACAAGTATTTATGTACCTATATATGTATAGTGGTTTTCTACTTTTGGCCATTCGTGCACGTCCTGCAGCGGCTGGCTGGTGGTGGGTGCTAAATACGAGACGTGGAAAAATCGACTGTCGTTAACAAACTAAATATATTAAAAACACCGACGTATATATATATACATATTATGTATAATATCATGAACTCGAGCGTCGCGTTTCAACCGGCCGTTTCATTTGTTTTAAAAATGACGCCACTATACCAGCTATATATACCTATATGTATAAAATATATAATAGGTATTTATAATGTGTAGGTAATGTGTATAACTATATATTTTAAATATGTAGTGTATATAGGTACAAACTAGTTATAGTTAGATATATGTATATACAAATTAATATATAAATAGGTACATGGACACATATGGTCCAAGTCAGAATCTGCTGATGTAGTGCACGCGTGATTCGACTTCTGTCCAAAAACTAAACATAATATATAGCAGGTGTCATTTATATATAACCACCCCGTAATAGGTACTGACAACTGGGTTATATATCTATATAGGTACTCTACGGCTATCTACGCATATAAATTTCAAACAGCGGTAATCTGGTGTGAATGTATATATATATATGATTTACTATAGTACCTATCTTGGAGGTTCAACAAAAGGACTCGTCTTATAACGATAATATTATAGTATATACTATATATTATATTATATATATAATATTATGTATTATAATTATAATATAGGTACATATAGTTTAATTTTCTAAAATTATGACTAATGATTTATATATTCAATATTGTAAGTTACTACCTCCTAATATTCCTATATGGATTTATAGTATATGCATATATATATATATATATACAATATAAACTTAATTTGGAGACATATACAGATATACTTATATGTGACGACTGCAAAGAACACCATTCAAAAAACTTTAGATTTTAATCTTGAAAAAATAAATATTAATACCTATGATTTATATAAATATACTTATACAGTATAATACTATATTTACCTACATGTGCTGTGTATTTAGTTTGTTTTTGTACATCTGATGAACAACACTATATATAGCCTGCTCTTAATATTTTATTATTGCATCGCATGACTTTTGGTTAAGGCGTTCATAAACGAATAAGGACCTTATTATAATGTTAGACAACAAACTGGGTACTATACTAGAGGAGTAAGAGCAATATTTTAGCCGACATTTATTGCACAATTAAATTATTTGTTCTTGCCTACCATAACAGGTAATATTATTACATATAAATATAAAAAAAAACATCATTATATATTTAAATTCTGCGTGTAAAGCAAGGGCGTCCGCAGGAATTTGTCAAGGAGAGGGCAAAATATTTCCCTTTTTACATTTTTTGTTTCACTATCCTATTATAGTGATAAAGTATTTTTGTGGCATGTTTTCTTTCATATAAGCAGGGAATGTAAAATATTTAAGAATTATACGTAGATAGACAGACAGTTAGTTTTTGTGGCATTTGGGGGCATTTTGAAGTTTTTTTTAATATAAATTTTAAATTTTATTTTAAAATTTGCACATGTTTTTACATGATTTTAATAATAAATATAAGATCTAAAGTAAATTTTCAGTCCAGATTAAAGAAATCCAAAATGATAAGTTCTGTCTGTACAACTTTTTTACAATCCTTTAAAAATTTAAAATGTATAATGTTATCTATAATCAAAAAAATAAAAATAATTTGGTGCGCTATTTAGAATTGTTATGGAATTTTCAAGTTTTTTTTTAGGCCATTAAAATTATCAATAATTATATGATAATCTACCCAGAAAAAGCCAAGGGGGACTGCCCCTACTTCCCCCCCTGCGGACGCCCTTGGTGTAAAGTGCAATTTGTTTCACAGATATGTATCTTCAGATCATGAATAAAAATAAAATTCTATTATGGAAATCATTGGACACGATAATAATTGAGAATATATAATATTATAAAAGTTAATAATATAACATAGGCTACCTGTATAATTATTGTAATTTAAAATTTATTTGTACCATGTCGAACATATAACAAGGTTTTCTATACGAAATCAAAATGTAAAATCTTTAATTTGCAAACAAAATTAAATTGTTCTGTCCAAATTATAATATAACATCAAAATGTCAACGCATTCAGTCCATTCCATTCTGCTGAGTATATTGTGACTGCATGGTAGGCATACCCATAGTCTACTGAAATTACAACCTATTAGGTATATATAGACTATATGGCGTATGTATTACAGGTATAGCGTAAATATAGTAAGTACATGACGTATTATATTATTATTGTTGTTTTTATTATTATTACAGTCGCGTAGACAATAGGCAATTTTTGACAGGATTGCGGTAACGGATTGCTACCGGAGGTGACACGTGCGAGAGCGTTTAACTTGGCGAGGCACGTAAAAATATCCGATTATTAGGGAAACGTGGACGGCTGCCGACGGGGCGCGACGATGTATCTATATACACATTATAGTATTATACATATATTATATTATGTGTATATATACACATTATATATACATACGAGTGGTCCGCGATGTATACAACGCGGGGCGGAGTACATTTAAGCACAGAGTGTATATATTTAAATGGGTGTGCGCTATAACACTTATACATATATATATAGGTACGTATAGTTATTGGATGTGTTCATGATATTATATAATAACATAGTATGTAGATATATATATATGTATATAATGAGCAGTGCGTATATACGAAGCTAAAATAATAATACGGAGAAAGAGCACATTGTACTCATATTTGACAAGGCGCCCCGCGATGTGTATTATACATACAACTACCTAGGTATAGGTATGTGTATATTAAATATTATATTATATTGACTAATTGAACGCATTTTAACACACACTCACACCTCCTACATAACTGACCATTATTACATCGTAATACACGCCGCCGCGCTAATGATAGACGAGTTTTATCTATATATACGCACGAGTCGACTGGGCTTAAGAGTTTTTTTTTGCCAAAAACAAAAAAAAGGCCCGGGGGCGTGAATCACGAGGATTAACCTAATGACCGAACAAATTAGTGTATGTATGTATGTTTATATGTATATATAATATACACCAATCAATAACAAATTATTATTTGTAACATAAACTATATTATAGCCATTATACATTTTAATCGAATATTATTATACCTATATACGACATAGGTATACGTGCTTACAAAACGTTTTTACATTATCTCATAGTTTATACGAATGTAATTATATTGTAGAAGTAGGTATAGTGGATAGTTGTAGTTAGATATTTAAAATATAATATAGTAGGTTTAAAGTTGCGGTATTTTGCAGTTACGGCATATATAGGCGCAGTATAAACGTTTATAAAAGTGTTAATTAATTTGGTAGGTATTAGTATAAAAAAGTAACTTATTATAATATTAGATAAACACTATATATTATATAGGTAAAACATTATACCAGTATTACCTATATACATAAGTAAATTCCTAAAAAAAACAGAGAAGACACGCCTGCTGTATAGTAATTTTTTATTTTATGTATTTTGATATTTTTTAAGTACAACGTAGGTACGAATATCTTGTATTACATTTCCTAGCTTTTTACTCATAAACACAAATGTAAAAACCAAACACAAACATTGTACGGTATTCAAGAGCGGGTATAACCGTGAACTATACCTATAAGCGTTATAACTTATATAGTTATAGGTAATGCGACCACATTTCGGTGAAAATTATCTTCTGCTACGAATATTTTCGAGTCTCATCACTTTCCGTTTTCAGAAGATTACGTGCCGAGGGTGCGTCAAGGTAAGACGCTTCTTATACACGTCACCTATGTATATATTATATATATTACATTACATTTAAATAAATTTAAAAATTCTAACACATTAAAAGGTAGTAATCCCTTAATTGAAGCTATGCTTGTGGTATAATTTATATATATAATTATTCAAAGGTGAAAAGTTCATTGTATGGATAGAATAGTTTTTATTTCTTATACCCATTAATATATAGGTTAGGTTACTAATATATAGTCGTATTTGCACAATAAATATGAAAGTTCATAATATTCAAGTAAACCCTTTGGTCCTTGCAGCGGTGCACCCATAATAATAGCGTAGTATGACGAAGTACTATAGTTTGAAAATTTAAAACTATCAAAGCTGCCACCTTGTGCCATTTTAATGACACATTGAATCTCCCCGCCATAATTTAATTTTTTAGTAAAATTAATCATATGTGTATACTGTATATAGTATATTACACTATTACGTATATAATATATTTAATTTACCTTTCCCTCCTATAAATTGGTGCAGGAAAGCCACTGGAATATATAAAACTTAACCTATAACCTGGAGACAGCACACCATGGCGTTCTAAGTGTGTTGGTGTGTGTGTGTGTGCCCCGAAGTGAAAAGTCGTCGTGTCGAATACAGCAGAAATCGACACTATATATATATACACACGTGCCACCCGCCAAATGCGATCCGAAAAGTATTTAGCCCACGTCAGATGAAGCCCAAATATAATATGATTGCCATTTGTAGTCATTTGTATTTATATACGTCATATATACTTCCAAACCGGAAATGAACAAAGTAACCGTCATTATTATAGTTATTTTCATTACTATATGTAGAGCTATAGTATAAAGTATCTATGTCATATTTATTATTATTATGCATTTAAAATGCCTTACCGGATGAGGGTCTCGAAATGTAATCAAAGAATAAAATATTTGTCATCGTCTCGTCAAAACATTAATAAATAACTAGGTACATTTGACTCTAGAGTGTCTAGTTAACACTTATCAAAACATCATATTATTATAGGGTAGGTATATAGGAAGTGACCAATTTACGTGATTTAATTAAATATACATTTTTATGACAATAAAAATATATGTGTAATATGACGTACAGTATATTTGAATGAACACATAAATATTAAATACCTTATATTATATTATTATATAGCTCTTATTTGTCATAAAATTTAAATATATATTTAAGGGCACTTATATAACAAAAGTAGTTGAATTTTACGAACACATATATTTATAATGTATAATAGTGTGCAGTTATTTATAGACAGTAGAACAAAAATAGTTAGCTATATAAATAGAACTTTCAACATGTACCGAGTATAATTTATATTTTATAATTTAAAACTCTGTGTAATATTATAGTTTATATTAATATATTAACTTGATAAAATAAAACAACATTTTAACTTATATTTTTTTGCTTAATAAAAATACATATTATAACTGAAAACTTAAAAACTGTTATTTCATGAAAACATCATACATCAAAATACATAAAAACTTTAATTTGTGTTTGTTTATAGGTTATACTTAAGGATAAAATAATTTGTATCGTTATTTTTTTTTTTTTAATTGTATATTATCAAAAACAAAAATTGTATTCTATAACAAACGTAATAAGAATTAAGGAACATAAACAAATTACAACATTTTTAGAAGAAATATCATAATATGCTTAAATCATTACTTTAAAAATACAATTATTATATTGTTTAGGATATACGTAATACATGACCTTCAGTTTTCGATTAAAGTAATTTTAAAATGTACATATATATTATATATTATACGTATATACTATATACCTAAAACATTTTGTGGTTTAGTAAAATTATAGACTTAGGTACAAGTTACAATAGATACAATATTGCCGTCATCATGTACACAATTAAACAGGTAGGTAAACGCTTATTTGTTTCCACAACTGCAGAGCTGTGCTTAAATAGTACTTTTACAGACTTTTTTTTTAAATATCTAAATAGTATCAAAATGTAAAAGGAATATGAAGTCTGAAGTTTAAGGAGTAAATATATGTTTATATAATATTATATATTGTGTTGTAGAGTTATGATAAAATATAAATGTACCTATGTAATATATGGGTACCTATATGATTAATCAAATTCTATGGTTTTGCAAATAGTTTTAATAATTTAATAATTATTATTAATTTATGTACGTAGGTAATATATTATGTATATAAAAAGGGCTTTGACAATGTACTATCTGGTGCGCGCGTGTTGATTTATATTCTATCAAAACTTAAGAGGATATGAGAGAATTTGGGGAGCTCAATGGTTGTGTATAAGGGTGGAGGACAGGGGGGTTAATGAGCTAGCGTCATAAATTTCATCGGTGCATAAACAAGGCCGCGACTGATTTCAGTTTTATGAGCCCATAAATATAATTTAATATGCCCGTTTAGTTCACGCATATACTGCACGCGGCGCAGTGTAGGTATATAATAATATGCACATATATATTATCTGAGAACGGTAAACTTTAATATTTCAATCGATCATTTGCAAATATAGAGTAATAACTATTATATAGGTTCGTAAACATATGTATAATTATTTATGTGCACATGGACGATTTTTAAATAAAAAAATGTTGATATTATAAATTATTATAAAAAAAAAATTATAAATTTATCACTTTATATTATATCCTAGGAAATATATTATAATATCAAAGTGCCACAATGTAGGTACTTATATTATGGCACAGTATATATATATGACGAGTGTAGGAGTATATTAAACATTACTAAATATATTATAATATATAGGTATATACTATATTAGCTATTATATATAGGTACCTATACTATATATAATAGCCAATAGGTATATATGATAGGTTTTACACTGATTCTTGCCCGTGAGCCAAACGCAAAACATTATTCACAAATCACAATAACTGGTATATATAAAGTATATACATAAAATATTATTATTAATACCTTATAAGTTTATATTATATACCTATATAATAGGTACACCCGCCGTTTAACCATTTAATTGTGCGCACTTGTTGAGAAACAATATAAAATAATTGTCCAAACTATGTATTTACGAAAGGTAAATAAATAGACAAATATGAAATAGTATAATAGTTTGCATATAGGTACCTATACGATTAGGTTATAATATTATTGAAACAAAAAAAGGATTCTTTAAATTAAATATTTACAATACCGATATAAATTATAAGGTAACTATACATATAGATTTAGAAATCTGCACGTTTAGTCTTTACTATAGATATAACTGATATACCGACACTGCAATAGTTATATACTGAAAATGTGAGTTTATTCTTGTTAATATCTGTGATAATCGTTGTAATAATGTATACATGTAACGTTATGAGTTATTACTTATGAGGTAATAATAAAAAAAAAATTCGATTAAAAATTCAATCAATGTTAATATTATTTTATAATAGTAGTTGGAATTTAAAAAAAAAAACAAGATTTAATGAGTTATTAAATTCAGAAGTAATTTACTTTTTATATAATTGTTTACAGTTTTTACAAATAACCTATAATAACCAATAAGTAATAATAATAGCTAAAATAAAAAACAAGTTTTTTTAATTGTATTATTGCTGATTTTTAAATTATCTATTTAATTCTAAATTTTATTTAGATTATTAAAAAGTTTATAGTATAAGTTTAAGAGACACGTTTTTTCCATTAAGAAGCTTTATTTATCTAGGTAAAGTGAAACTTAGGAACTCTACTACGATGATTAATCTGACTGAATTCACAAAAATAAATACATTTTAATAGTTTAATATACTTAATAGTTATTTAAGATCTATATTATAAGGATATCTTTACTTTTTGCTGTGTCAATTATAGGTTTATTGGCAACCATAAAATATTTAGTTGTTATTAGAACTATTTTAAAAGTATTAAAAAAAAAAAAAGATACATATAATATCCCACATAATATATTAATAAACATTATTCTGAGTTTCATTTATGTTTAAGAATAATATAATATATTTTTAATAATTATTAAAAATTTTAAACAAATATTAAAATATACATCTTAATAATTTATATAATATACTATACATCACACCTTTGTAGCGTAACCAGAGGGGTTTTGGGTTTTTAACCTCCTCCGCACCATTGACATTATTTCCCCGAAAACTTTAAAAAACTTGGTTTAATTTATATTTACCTCCCCCCCCCCCCATTTCATAATCCTGGCTGCACCACTGCCTAGTACCTATAAGTATATACATATATATATTTTAGTATGCCTATAGTTCAAAATGTTTTCTGTACGGGTTAATTTATGCACGCAGGTTAACAATAGTCGATATACACTATTATAGTACTATACCATATGTATACACCGTCCATTATATGTATATATTGTATTTACTAAATGTACTTATTGATGATACTTGATTTAGAGAACCTATATCAACTGTACTTTTATTTTTTATTTATACAGCGGTGTATCTCAAATAATTAATACAGTTTTAAACTTAAATATGATCGTGATGTACGCTCAAAATAAATAATCGTATAATATATCTAAAATCACCAAAAGGCAAACATATAGGTACCATTTTTAATATTTAAAAACCTATTCTAATGTATATGGTTGTATTCAGATTTCAGATGCACGATTAGGTACCTACATAATTATACTATTTAATTTATAAATATTATTATTCTTACTTTTTCACAGTACAATGCGTTGCAATTTTCGGCTAAATGATAGCTGCTGTACGGATACGACATGTCAAGTGTGGTCATTTCGACAATCGATTATACGCACTAGTATTTTATATTTATATATATGTGTACGCGTGTGTGTGTGCATGTGTGTATGACACTACTACAACAATACATGAATATTTGGAGGGAAAAAACAATCACGTAAAACCCACGAACTTGTAGACTTGTCGAGATTTCGTTTAAGACTGGTGCAGTATAACTAATAAAAATCTGGCTTATGAAAAAAAATGTATCTATACACCCGTGTTAATAAAAAAAAAGGAAAGACGGTTTAAACGAGTCTTGCCGTTTCATTGGCTCAACAATAATTAGTCGTTTACTACACCCACACTATATAACCACCACTTTGATTAGTCCCACAAACCGGCGTTCTACGCACCTTTAAAAAAAATTATTAATTAATTTTCGAAAAACAAAAGCGAAACCATCTCAATACCGCACTTACAAGTTATATAACAATTAAACCTGCCGCATGATTATAAGCTGTTGTATAGGTACCGTAAAATAGCCTTCTTATATATTATATTTTATTAGGTATTTATATACATGGAATACCGTTTTATGTAATTTATAATTTATTGTACATAGTCTTTGGTCAAAAAAAATTTAAATTAAAATCCATACTATATATTATATATTAGTACATAATTATAGGTTTGTATAAACATAACTTTGTACATATATGTATATCTATAAATTATAAATGTTATAAATATGTAATATTAGTAAAAATGTAAAAAAATTAATAAACACATGTGTACTTATAAGTACGGTTTATATCCATTACACAACTAATAAAGCTATTTCAAATTTGTCAATATTTTATATGTACTGTAATTTAGACCTATAAAATATTATAAAATATTTAAAATGTTGTCTAGGTAAACTATATTAGATCTATGTAGTATCAAAAATGTATAAATTCATGTATAGTTATTATATATATTCTACAAGACTCGTCCATTTTATTTGTACAATTTCCAAGATTTAGTTATCTGCAGCCGTTTGCCAGTTTGCAACGCGTTCGCACGTTGTGTACTATATTGTGTTGCAGACGGGCACAGGTTTTGTTTTTTCGTCCGATTCGACGTTGACTTAAAATATATCGTGTTATATACTTGATGAACAATGGGATCATCACACACTGTATAATATGTATACATAAATAGTCATCAAGTGATCCACATCCAATTGTTTACATGCGAAGTGTCGACCGGTGTAACAGGTGAATTTTATTGAGTCGTAGATAACACCTTGGATCGAGTCGCAAATTATTACATAGGTACATTATGACCATTGTATATTGCAAGCGAAGTATTCATCCCATTTAAAAATTAAGACTATAGTGGAATTTGTTACCAACAATTTGTATCTATTATTGAAAAAAAGGAGGGGGTCTGCATATTTTATTCTTTAATTATTATATGTCGCCTATATTCACCATTTATAGTATTTTTTTGTCGTGCCTAATTGTTGTCAAAACGATATCCGTGTAATCTTGGAGACAATTTTTACCATCATTTTTTATTTTATATAAACTTATTGGCCGGGTTTTGAAACAGATAGAACAAATAAAAAATTGTGTCCTGCGGGTAATTTACTTTTCATGGGTGGTATTATTATTATATCCAAAAATGTGCAATACAACTCAATTTTAAATCATAAAAAATGAAGTGCGAGGATATTGACTTTAAACTATTATATGTTCGCAATTTGTATTATTATCTAGCTGCAGTATTATTATCAGGTATATTATAATATATATAGGGAAGTGTTATAGTTTAAGTATTGATAATTTATTGATAATCCATTTTTTTTTTATAGGTAATAATATAATTGAAAATATTTTAGAAATATTAAGAAAGAACATATTTTACCACTCGTTCGCACGTTTAATATTGACTTTTCATTAAAAAAAAAAAGTAATGGAAATTATTAAGTGATTGCGAACAGCAGCGGCGTTAAAGGGGCGGCTTAGGACAACGCCCGAAACACAGGTCGGCATCATGGGCGTGTATATTTAAAGAGAACATACAATAGACAAATTGTATCGTCACAGGCACATTATAACTAGAAATCATATATCATACCAAATTCCTTTCATAAAATCGAAAATGTTTGTTTTTTCGATAGATTATTATATATATGTATACAAAAAAATAAAATAGAATGTGTTAAAATTGTAAAGTGCTACTATATATTTTACAGTCGATAAAAAAAACACAACTAAATTAGATGGCGCAAAAATCGTTTATAGGCGCCAGAGGCGGTATCCTCCGTGTGCGCTTCTAATCTCACGGATATTGGATTTATTGGTCCGCAGTTACGCAATAAATATATAGGTATATAGTACGCACACCGGGAACACCAAAAATAATATTTTCATCCCAAACAACCAAAATCATTTTGATTAAAATCGAAAAAAATTAAGTAGTAACAGTCAGTTAATTTTTATTTTTCAACTATATAATCTATATGATTAGTATATACTATAAAGTATACACGTAACCGGTATCTATACCTATATTTAAACGCCTAATTATGATTAAAATGAATCAAAATAATAATAATTAGGTATATTACAAGTATATATATATACTATATAGGTATATACAACAGTATAATACTTGGAAAATTAAAAGCGTGCGATTACTCTATATATATATATATATATACCTATAGGTACTATACCTATATATAAACAAAATTATATTTTGTTATAAGCCGTGTGGATATTATGAGGGAGAGAATATATTATTATTAAAAAATAATATTCTCGCTTTTTTGAAGATCGTTAGAAAAGTGCCTCTCAGTATAAGTGTTTATAATATTAATAAAAAAATTTTTTTTTTATTTATATCCTCTTGTACATACATTGTAAATATTGTAAAGTTGACCTTAATCCTTTTTTGTCGGTAAAACGTGTCGTTGGAATCCGATTTTTTTTATCGTTCAACGCTTAAAAAGGGTTTCGTTAACATAATTTTTAAGCTATTAAAAGGGAGTGATAATAATGACCGTCATTTAACACTCCCCGCGTCTGCGTCGACGATATCCAATTTTTTTGTTCGTTAAAACTTAATTTGTTTTTATTAATTATTATTAGATATTGCGCATTATTACACTATCGTACATCTTGTACAAAGTATATTATTGTATACTATGATATAATAGTAATTATGCAGCGGGTACAATATTGTACACGAGCGTATACAACAGACGTGTTATATAGGTACCTATAGTTATTTATATATCTCTGCTTGCTATGACTTAGAGAGACTAACTTAGAAACACTTGACATTGAAAAAATACTCTTATCATTGGCAATTACGTACCTTATTTGCAGGAAAATCGTAATTTCCTCCTTACCATTTGCCAATATGTACCTAACATTGTTCTTTTCCAACACGATAACCTTAAAAGTTATAATATAGTGTTTGAAACGGCAAGCCAGTTCCTTCGATAATATTATTATACGTGAAATAAAAATACGATTAGTGCGTACGATGCGATTGAACACGATTACGATAAATCGTCGTGTGAATGGGTCGTCGAGGGGAGAGATGTGGAGAAAATGGTAAATATAATATTATGACCGTTTATAGGTGTAGAGAAAAAAAAATCACTCGATTAAATTTCCCACACGTATTCCCCGTATAATATATATCACACTCGCTCGCACAGCGAGGGGGTGGTCGATTCGTGTTATAATGTTAAATTAACTTTGCGGACTCGTTGCCGCAGTATTATAATATAATAACGTAAGCAATGACCCTGTAACGATGTTATATTTACGTAATATTGCTTATAATATTATTATTATTGTCGCGCGCGCGGGGTCGTCGGCGCGATGTGCGCGGATTATCGCCGATATACACCCACCCGCGGCTGCGCGCCACCAGTGTGACGATAGGAATTGAATTATCGCGGCGGTGCCCCGGACAGACCGAGCGACAGCGCGTGCACGCCGCGAACAGGGAGCGGCCGCGGGGCACGTTGACTATTGAGAACGCGTCGTGTCTCGTATAATAGTCGTCGTCGTCGTCGTCGTCGACTCGTCGCTGCGGCGATGAAAAATATTCGAATATGATTATTATTATTATTCAACGGTCGCGTGCGCGCGTGCAGTTCTATAATAAAAAATAATATATTATATCACAAAATATCACAGTCCCGTCGGGGCTACTGCTGCAGCTCCTGCTGCTCTGTTTCTGCAGCTCTGCTGCTGTCGTCGTCGTCGTCGTCGTTCGCACGTGAACAGAGGGCGAACGGGTGCGTGTGCGTGCGCGCGCGTGTAAGGAGATGCGTTTGAATAATTACCGCGCGGTCTTTCTGTCCGTTCCACTGGCCACCGCCGCAGCCGTTAAATTAGCCGCGCGCGCGGGCGCCCGCTAAATAATACAATATTATTATTATTATTATTACTATATCGACAATCGACTATACGTATATGTGTGTGTGTGTGTGTGTGTGTGTGTGCATACGGTTCGTCCCGTTCGTTTGTCGCCCGCACTTGTTAACGGGTACTACAACGGACAATGATAATTATCGCGACGCGTCTGTTGTTCGTTTGTGCGCCGCGCAGTCGTTTGTCATACCGTATGATATCACATTGTGCTGCGCGAAGCGGCCGCGCGTTTTTGCCGATGACATATTATATCGTTACGATCCCCCGCTGCACGCGCGCGACACTATAACTCCGCTGGACGACGACCGCTGCAGCCATCGCATCGTATATTATGAGCTCATAATAACGTTCGAGTGTTGGACGCGCGCATACGTCACGACCACCGCGCGTTCGTGGTTATTGCCGCGGTCGTGACGCGCTGTGTACATAACGGAATATCGTGGGCGTTCTGTATTATATTAAAAGGCATCAAGTCGATATTTCCAATTTTTATTGCTGCGGGTCAGCGAAAACGGGGCACAATAATATCGTATGGCGTGCTTTATCGCCTCGTAGACAACGTTGTGTTGATTGATTGTGTTAATTATACGTCATAATATTATTACATAATACATATACTTTAATTTTAATTATGTTGCACGACATGCTAATATACCGTAGGTTTTTCAAATACCTACTTACCTATATAATATTATAACATTTCGAAAATCCGTTTAACTTAGTTAGATATCTAAAAATATATTCATACTTAGTAGTTAGTATCTATATAGTGGCCTTAATTGAATGCCAGTATAGGTATATTATATGCAGTTAAATAAAAATTGTTTTTAATCGCAATGGCTCACGGAACGTATTACAGTGTAGGTACATATTATGATATATCACAAAAACTTTCGCGTTTTACGTGTTCCTACCGCCGAATATATATAAGTATAGTGTATACAATATGATATAAATGCTTTTAAGTAGGTACCAAACTGATCTGATGTTTGGTTTTTAAGAGCAACCTAGCTGTGGTATACTTACGATGATTAACGCGTCACCTTTAGACCGTTTTGCATAATTATAATATCGTTGGCTAAATATTCTACAGTGTGGGAATAAGTTCAATGAAAAATAAATATGTATGTTATCATAATATACTTATACATGAACCGAAACCAAACTGAGAATAATTGTTTTTTTTTTTGCATATTATAAATTAAGTAATGTAATACGATAGTAGGTTTATATACCTAGTTGATATGTTATTACGGTACCTATACGTTTTTTAACCAGCAAATAATTAAAAACAGAAACGAGCGTGTAAAACCTCTACTTCAACGCATGCATCAATTGTTTTGTTTTTAAAGTGTTATAATATAATATATACAAGTATTAAGTATCTAGAAATAATGACCATCGAAATTAATTATGGACCACAATTTAAATTGCATTAATATTAATGTTAATAAACATATTTAGTACATAATTTATTCTTATTTTAATATCGCAATTATTGCTATACAATAAAGAACTTCCCTTACGAACGTACAACCAATAATAACGGTATCAGATGGCTGCAGGCTGCAGCGAATCATTAGAGTTTTAAACGTCGTTTTGAACCGATCAAAATATAGTAGCAAAGTATGTAACACATTTAAAAGAATCAATAATATATATTAAGTACCCTATCAATAAATTATTAACCTATAGAAATGTATTATACAAATTACTTATAAGCTATAATCTATATTAAAGTTAAACGGAATTTGATTCACGAGGTGTCCATGGACCTTATATGTTATATTTCGGTACGAGTTTCTGAAATTTTTTTGTTTTGTAATAAATTGTTTTCTTTATTACAGCACGTCTTATATAATATTATATTAATTCCTAGACTTCTTATATGAAGAGTTTGGTGAATAGTGAATACCACAATGATTAATATCACTCCGAGTTTAAAAAGTAACTTTAATTATTATATATTATTATTATAATTGTTTATACTACTTATATACATTTTGTCATATTGAAACAAAAGCTTGGATACCACACGAAGTTACTGGTTAAAAAGTGCTGCAGGTAAATAATAATAAGTTAACTGTTTACGGTAAGTTATAGTTTATAAGTGAATATTTCAAGGTTTGTAACTTCTGTGTTTAAAAATCGTATATCAAAAAGCGTTATTGCTCAATGATTTCCTAGAAAAAACACTGCAGCAGGTGTACACGACCCTTATAAATCAATTATTATGTTTATACCACATCACAATAGACTGCAGGCATCTATCTTCCTTCATAATATAATATTTATGGATCAAGAATTTTGTAATTTCGTAATTTACTTTATAGCCGTGTCTATATATAGTGGGTACAGTACACGTCTACACACATAGGCATGTTCCTATTATGTTAGACCCTTCCGGAGGGTTGGCCGGAAATGAGAATTATGATTTTAATTTATAAAATGTATATTATAGGTATACCTACTACGATTTTAGAACATAATACTTTTTTCATTATCCATTTTCACTCATATACCTATAGTATTACTGGGTTTCGTATTGATTTTGTTTTATTTTAAGAAAACTAAAACACATAAAAAAACACACTTTTTTACGACTGCTTTGAAAATTATATATAATATATTCAGAGGTTGTACAATACGAATATAATACACACGCGACGATTGATTCAAGTCGTTTTCACACTAAATAATACAAAAACCCATGAAATATTCACCGCGCGTGACCTCAGGGTTAAGACCGTGCGTTATTGATTGGCCGCGGGAACACACTCACACAGACAGGCGCAAATAGTATACATCACACGGGAGTACACGACACACATAAATATTATATAGGTACATAATAATATGTGCTCGTGTGCAATGTGCATATAATATATCTAATAATATTTAGATTGTGACACGTTATAATGATACGGCCCAAAGCTGTTCCTGTATATTAATATAATCACTCGCAGGTCTCTCGCAGGTACACGTCTTACTTAGCCAGGGCATACCTACTACGGAATACTATAAAATAGAGAGTATATTGTAGGTACATATTACCTACACGCATACTCGTATAATAATATATATATACAGAGTGTAACTGATAGAACTGACTTTTGGAACAACTTTTGTTCTAATCAATATTTAAATTACAGTCACTTGCATGCGCTACACATATGTTATACAAAAAATTATTCTTATTTTTTAACACTGAAAATAAAAAATTTTAAATTTGATTCAAATTTTTTTGGATATATTCTGCAAATTAATCAATTTGTGAATCCGATTATTAAAACAATTATCTATGTCAAGTAGTTTATATTTTGGAATTTTTTAAAATATCAATATTTTTTTTTTTTTTTTTGATTAAAAATAAATTTGGACCGTAATAAACAAATTTGGAAATTTGCTGACATGATATTTCTTAAATTATTTACTAATCATAATATAATGTTGTCATGCGTTTAAATAGCATCATTTTTTTTTTCTTTTCGTCAGGTCTTTCTGTTACGCCTTGCAGTATAATATGCGTGTCCTTATTACACACACACACTCGCATACTATATACGACCACATAGTGCATGAAAAAAAAAAAGTCACAAATAATATCGTTATTATGCAGGGCCAATGTTTATATAATTTACGACTCGCGAACGAAAACGTTTTGTATAATATTATTGCGCGTACCTATATAATATATATATATAGGTACAATATAAACATATTATACGCGAATGTCTTATATTGCGTTGTGAAGCGTACGAGTAACCTACCTATATCACGTGGTGTGTGTGTGTGTGCGTGTGTGTGTTACGATGAATACATAAATATATACCTATATATAACAACCGGCCGTATGAAATATGAGACGTGCCACACAGCATCATCGTTCCGCGCGCGCGTATAATGTAGGTAGGTATAATGTGGTGCGAGCGAGAAAGAGTTGGACGGAGATTCTCCGTGAGATAACCCGGCCGGCGCGAGTGGACCCTCGTGCGTGTGCGTTTGTGTGCGTGTGCGTTTGTGTGTGTGTGTGTGTGTGCGTATGCGTGTGCGTGCGCGCGTATATATACAATCCGTCCGGATGGACGGGACGAAAATTTACAGGCTATAATTACAGGGGAAGCGACCGTATTTAATTATAGGCTTAGGGGGATTATCCTCTGCGACCAGACAACGGCGGCGGCGGCGGCGGTCGAATTTTAACCGAACCGCCGCCGCCGCCGCCAATATGATTCATTGCCGCCGCCGTAGCGCGTTAAAAAACTGACAAAGCGGAAAAAGCGCGCATTGAATCGTATTTATAATGTATATATATATATATATATCATGTACACCGGTACACCTATATCGAGGTATATACGCGCGTGTGTGTATGTACCTATCTATTTATTTAATTTTTATTTTATACGACTGTTTGTAATAAATTATAATTCACTTGTATCTTTTTTATATAACAAAATAATCATATTGTCTTATAATATAATAACGATTAAAAAAACAAGGTGGGATGAACGAGTTATTACATATCATTATTATTATTGTGCTGATGCGATAACATACGCATCAGAAATAAGTGCTTTATCGACTATAGCTGTTGTAGTCCAGTTACGTCGATTGCAAGACAGTCGCGTAAACATCGAAACTTTTAACTTTGTGTAATTTAAATGGTCACCTTTAACATAAATTTACCTATTCCATATAGGTATAGGTAGTTTACATTTTGTCAGTCGGATCAATTATATACTATATTATAATAAATATAATCACTTTACTCTTTAGCATTATAGTCGTTATAATCGTTGTATTATAACAATTAACATTATATCGTAAGTTATTTTCTAACTTTCCAGTTTTCCACTCTCCCATTAGATACTCGTCAGTCATCACTCGTTGATTTCTTCCAAATATAATAATATATTAGTTATTACTATTATAATATTATATTCTACGAAATATGATCATATATGAGTATACTCTCACCACAAACAAGTCATAACGTTTAAACTGCTATCCAAAGCCGTTTTAAACTTTCTTTTGAGTCCACTAGAATTATTGACTCCGAATCGAATTTAAGTATTTGACCACAGGTCAACATAGTTAAAGTTATCGTTTATACCTATTATATTTATTTACGTTTTTCAAACCTTATATTTTATTCATATACGCTTTGACCCCAGATTATTTACTATCAAATGATGTTTTCTATTATTAGTTATCTATTTAAAAACGCATGAATATAATTTCTATGCATTTATATTGCCATCATATTTAGGTATCTATGTAATCTATATCATCTACTATAGATGGTATCTAACCCATGTACAAATATAAAAAAATATTATAATATTATTTATAATTTTTAATACCTACCCAAATATGAATATCCAATACCCAAAACGCGGTCACGGGTCAATATACATTTCCGATTCCCTGATTATACGAAATTAAAATTGTTATTTTTTAATACATAAGTAGAAGATCTATTGTTATGGGATAAACTATATATTTTTATCTTTGTCAGTCAGCAATCGGTATCAATATAAATATATCTGCTGTACAAACATGAACCATAATTATTGAAAAACTAAGAACGCGCAATCCTGCACTTTATTTATATTATAATAAGTAGGTACATAGGTACCAGATGTACCTATATATTATATAGTTTTTAACTTAAGGAATCAATTTTTAAAAAAACTTTGACAGTGACATATGAATCCAACGTGTTGTAACGCGGTATATAGTTTTCCTAAAATAATTTCAAATGTTTTTGAAATAATATTTTTTATTTTTATTTTTTGGCTTCGTCCCGAACCATCTTCGGAGCTGCTCTGAGGCAAAAGCAAGCTGTCTTCGTGAATCATTAATTAATGTCACGAGGGCCCGGCGGCGACGGCGGCGGCCAATGGTCGGAAGTCGTGTTGCCACGGGAGACGCGAGTGGGCGTTAACCGCGTGCCCTCGAGGAAAACTCCGCTGCGGTGGCGATGCGGCGGCGGTGTCAGAAAGGGTAGGGAAATGGTGAAAAACTATTTTCCCGTGGCAACAATCCGCAGAACAAGGGCAATAAAATATTTTACACGAACTCAAAATGGTTCTGTGTGCTATACGGGAAACCGAAAACGCGCAAACAATACATACAATAATATGTACATATATATAGGTACTGCACCAAACAGAATATTATGTATTTATATATATTTCAAAACTGAATATGCATATCATCATAATATTATATTGTACATTAAATATCATGTTAACGTATAAATATAATAATTTAAATGCTAACAATGTGTCTAGCAAAGTGCTTTTATAATATGATGCAATCGACAAGATTTTAATTTATTAATTCGACTGAAACTTTGTGCATCATAACAATTGATATAGCTTGTATATATACTGTATATAATTATCACACCAATTTTAACATAATTTTTATATTATTGTACCTTTTGTAAAATGTCGGCAGTCGAGAAGCAGCGATAGGTATACTACCTATTAATAATTAAAAACGCCCATGAGATAAAATATAAAAATTCAAAATGTTTACAATTTTACAATAAAAATTGTGTTATATTTATCCTGTAACATATACGTACGCATATATAATATCACATGCGTATCATACTATTATGAGGTACCTACTACCTACCTATTTGTATATGCCTATGCATATAAATACATTATATATTTATTAAGACAATAATTCCCTGTATCCAGCCTACGTATAATACTATATATGTTATACGGGATCTAATATTGATAACAGGTAACCGTAATAAGGATTAAACTTGTTAAAAAATTAATTTCCAACACATTACTCTTATGAGGTACCTGTCTATAACATATATAAATATTATATAATTACAGGGTGAGAGTTTCAGGAAATTCGTTGCTATCTATATTTTCAATCTTAGATAATCAAACTAACCCATATAATATGTATAAGGTACATATATTATATTGCATATTATTGTATAGGTACCTGCCTAAAAAGGTAAGGCAATATATATTAATGATCAAAGTTCGGACTAAAAAAATTGTCTTTATATTATACAAGTATATAGGTTGTGAAGGACAAGCCCGGATTAAGGGGTGTGGAGGGTCCAGGGGGGGGGGGCATGGCCCCCGGGCCTCAATAGTTAGAATTTATTTAGGGTCCTCAGATTTGTCCATTACTTTTTTCGTTATATGCTATAACACTGTATAAATCACCTAAAAAATAATCAATGATTATGTAGCGGTGGAAAAAGTTTGTAAATTATAATTTATAAATAAATTGATACAATATTCATCATTTATTGCTATGTTCCTAATATCTATATATTTATTATAACAGGTGCCTAATATTAAATAATATTTATATACTATACACTATGTTTTTTTTTCGTACAGGGGCCTCATTTAAAACTTTGGCCCCTGGGCCTCAAAATTTCTTAATCCGGGCTTGTATAAGGAGTAAGGACTAAATACATTATAGTCTATATATATATATATATTAAAACGTATAAACCTATAGGTACTGATACGAAATTAAATAATTTCCAAGCACTTATACAATGCGTTAATTTTATTTTCATCGACTATGTATATTATATCTTCTATAATATAGTCACAGAATGTTGAATGATTCTATAAAGATGCAATATTACATTATTCCGTGTGGTTGTTGTTTATCGTCGAATACTATAGGATAGGTATGGAAAAAGTCCAATCTTCCTTGCCGGTCACGTAACACGTTCTCATCCACATCGTGATAGACATTAGTCGGCTCTCGGGTTAATTTTTTTCGTTCGCCACTCAGACCACCGTCATGAAAATTACAATCCGGTTTGGGATACGATTTGGTGGTTAATCGGTTTACAAAATGAAAATTCAGTTTTAATTAATCTTTGGAAGAAGATCGAAGATTTTTATTTTTCTATATAGGTACATCGGAAATTGGTTATCGAAAGGTCTTCGCACCTGTCGTACATATACCTATTATTGCTCCTACCCGTGAACAAGTTGATGAACTGTCTCATATAGGTGAAGCAATAAAAAAATGTTAAGTACCTACCTAGGTAACTTTTTTTATGAAAATATTTAAATATTATTCATAAGAAATAACAAACAATCTGTAAAGTGTATTACATTAATTATGTCGAATAGAGTAATTATTGTAATTATTTTCTCCGTTGATATTTTTTCCTCAAACTAATTATAAGTATTTTCTCACTAAATTATTTAATTTTAATTGATTCGGACATAATTTAAATTTAATATATATGTAAAATATAACACGTAAACATAATTATGTAAATATCATACCACTTTTGAATTATATACAGATACTTATATATTTCTGTACGTAAAAGAATAAATATATATTTTCAAATTGTCTTACGAAAGTAATTATTTACCTATACACGTTATTATGAAACTATAACTATGTAAAATTATTTATAATCTATTAAACATTCATTGCTTTTAGCTGGGCATTATATAGAGTATAGACTTGATGTAAATAATAATATTTACCTATATCTAATATTTCTTAGGCCACAATTATTTTTGTTATAAATAGGTAATCTATAATTGTTTTTCTAGCCTAAGACTTAGTTTATATTTTCTATCGCAGCACGAAAATCTAGTTTTGCATCTTTTAAGTAAAATGTTTAATTTAGGACACTATCAAACTTTTTACATTCAATTTTAGAAAAATAACATTTATTTTTCTAATTTCAATAATATATATAATATACAACAATAATACAATAATATATTATTATACGTTATTATAGGCAACATCAAAAGTAGTAAATTACAATATTATTGTTTATTAGTTAATAAACTAATACCTACATTTATAATTTTTATCAAATTATGTTAGTCAATTTAAATGCTTTTTAGTGTACATTTATACGATGTCAGTTAAGCACAAACATATTTTTAGATGATTTTATAGCCTTTGAGGCTTGGACCATAAATGATTTTTTTTAGTGGCTTTTTCCTATGTTTTTTCATCGAGGCTTTAATTTTGACAACCAACGATTTTTGAACTCGTATATAAAATTTTAATTGTTCATCCGTCAAAGCGGTATAACTATCCCCTCCCATCCCCCCATCACCGACAATATTCACAAACAAACGTCATTCCCACACACGCACGCGCCGAGTTTTTATTTATATAATATGCTTAAAATATTGTAATAATAACATTACGATTATGTGGTGTGTGTGCAGAAAAGTTGACGTATTATATTTATATATACCTCCCTTATTATTTGTAGAGCGTGGCATTTTCTTCGAGAGCGCCGCCGCGATCGCCGTCCCTCCTGCACCCTCTAATCATGGGTCTTATATATTATACCGAACGTCGGCAGGGTCTGCTGCTAGAAGTGCCGTTTCCGCCCATTATCAATCGCTGGCTCGTCTGAAATCGGCGGCACCGCTTATTTTTCACAAAAACCCCCGACCGGCGTTACGCTCGCGCACGATGGGCGTGCCGCACTAACGATAAATCAACCTGGGCCACCACCGCCACCGCCACTGCCACCACCGACGCCGTCAGAGAGTCACTTTCTACTATATACATAAACTACCCCCGACTCCACTCAGACTTCGCGCACAAGTTCACATACATATATACCATAATATATTTTATATGGTATACAACAATGTGTGTGTGTGTGTGTGTGTGTGTATGTGTGTAAAACGCCATGAATAACAAATTTCTATATCACATGACCCTCGGCGCATGATGATAGCCCTATGAATTTTTATGTAACACGCGCACCACTATATAATATGTGCGTATGAATTCTCTAGTGAAAAACTATTTTCATATACCGTCAATATATATATATATATATAAATATATGTTATGTTGTATATTATAGTCCGTCGATAAATCTCAAAGTACGAATAGAAAATAATAAATAAAATTTGTCCGTTTCACAGATTTTCATACAAAATACCATGTTGCGAGTATATAATATAGTATATAAACATATAATATCTGTATGGTGTATTTATGTCATAAACGAAATGCCCTGGATATGGGTCGAATCCCGCAATATTCTTTATGTGTATAACATTCAAATTATTCATCTTGCCTGTTTGAGGGTGTACATTCGGAGTATATAATATATATACCTACATAATATACGACGGATATTACTAGTTTTTCATTATTTTTCGCACGCTTGACATTAAAATTTTTAGGATAAAAAAAGTATAATCAAAATGTAATTAAATACTTCTAAGTTATAAATTACAACCTATGTATAGGTACACTAGTGGCTCCCGCTCTTTATTACTTAAAAATAAAATAATGTAATACAATTTTTAAATTAATTCATAGGTATAAATTATAAAATCGCTTATATAGGCTTATATTTTATAAATAAAAGTGTAGTAATATTATTAATTGTGTTTAGGACTTGGTATGCCTAGATATTTTATTATTATAATTCGATGATGCTTTAAAAACATATAGATAATAACATTTGAAAATTAAAAATAGGTATTAAATTTTACCACATCATAAGCTATACAAATTACAATACTGTATGTTTAATACACTTAAGAATTTAAAAAAAAAAATAGAAGAATGAAATATTGATATTAAAGAAATATAGTAGGTAAATATTAAAACATTAAAAGGTCGACAATCATAACAACCTATCCCAACTACTTGTCACCACTTAAATTATGGTCACTATATGCGATACTACCTAATACTCAGTCCCCTCAACACAGGACCTGAGTCCTATAATATATCAACAAAAATCGTTTAAAATTAAAAATATACAAAATAAAAAGTGAAAATGTTTCTACCTAGGTGATAAAAATATTAATATAAGCAGGTATATTATATTATAATATTTTAGTATTTTTTTCACAATGAAATCTTAAATTTAATATATCAAAGTATACTTATTACATCAAAACTTTGATTTAAAAAAAAAAACAATCATACCAATAATGACCATAAATCAACATGTTCCTAACTGATTGAAAAAAATGATTTCATTATCAATATTAAAGGTGAAATAAGAATTTTTTTAGGATATTATAAGAATTATAGATGTCCTGGTTGCATATTTGTAATTTGTATATTAATATATAAATTTGTATTATACAACTATTGTAATATAAATTATCAAACGTGACTTTATATTAAATTATTATCATTAAACATTTTTTTGACACACAATAATTTATGATTTTCCTCTTTTAAATTTATAATAATTATTATGATTATTACCTACAATATGATATATCTTTATATATAAATCTATAGATAAAGCATAAATTGATAAATATTTTACATAGATAGATATCATATTAACCACTAATCGGGTATTTAAATTCTAAATGTTGTAACTTTCCACTTGAAAAATGCACATACATACTGTAGGTATAATCTATGTTTATATTTTCATAATAATCGTTACGCGCGTGTACATCTTTTAAGTTTTACTACGAAATTTACACGCATAATTATTATAACGTGGTGGAAGTAACTATTTTTTTTTTTTAATGAAATAATCACGTTATCGTCATATTATAATATATCCTACAGTAGACATAAAAATAACAACTTTGCAATTATTTCTTAATCAACTTTAAACTATTTGTCGAAAGTAGAAAAACACGCAAGATATTATCATTGTTATGACTGAAGATTAAACATCATATTATGTTTGTCGTTCTTTAAAAATAAACGTTCCGTTTTGGAAATATAATTTAAATCGTAATTTGATACAAACAAAAATAATTGTACACTTTAATAATTTGTTCATTTCAGATTAAATCAATATTGTTTCCAAATTATAATTCTACACCGCACATTGGCCATTGAGATATATTCGAAGCCGCCCATAACACTGTTAAAATTAAAAATACTCCAAGTTTAATATCGATAGTACCTATGTATATAAAAGGTCAATTGGTTAATTGCTTACACGTATTAATTACATTTCATATGACAGGTGCAACAGTGGTACAAAAAAAGTAAGAGAAAAAACAACGAACGTAAATTGTATATATTCATAAAAAAAAAAAAAAAAAACTATAGTCGCTTTTCGTGAGAATTTTGGTTTGATGATGTCCAATCGTTATTATATTTTTTTTTTTCACTGTATTCGAAAACGATTATTTATTAGTTTTGATTATATCTGCGGTCCGGTTTAACTGCGTCCACCTATAATACAGTGTATGCATATATATCCTATATGAACGTATACGGAACAATGTCTTGTACACGATCGTCATGTAAAAAAAAATAATAATAATAAAAAACACAGAACGACTGCAAGTAAATATATTTTATATTATTATATTCTCAATAGGTACAATAATAATAATATATAAAATATAATATGTATGTGTGTATAACACCGCATAAGATGGTCTATCGCAGCATACCTCCTACCCATCGCCGCAGCGACCGAGCGGGGATGATGCGGCGATGATGACGGTAATGACGACGATGATGACGACGACGATGACGACGACGATGGCGAATACAGCACGGATTCGTCGGGTTGACGTTTAAATTGCCGGTTTCGATTAAATTACTATGCTAAACGCCGCCGCCGCAGCAGCAGCAGCAGCAACAGCAGCACAAGCAGTGTGGTACGCGCTCTGTTTAATAATAATAATATATAAACGGAATAAAATACGCGCGTATACCTGTATGATATACATGTATACACGGTGGCGTGGCAGATTCTTCGAGACCTGTCCCCGCGCGCCCTCCCGCTCCGACCACTCGCAACCAAAGCCGTCGCGCGGAGGCCTAGAAAAAACACACACCGCTAAAAACAAAACCCCCGCGCCGCGAAAGTAGTAATTTATCGGTGGAGATAATTTTAATTGTATACCGCAGCTGGCGTTCGAAATTACAATGTATAATATAATAATATAATATAATAAACCGCGCGCGTGTGTGTGTGCGTTAAATGCTTACATTCGAGCCCGTCAGGCATTGTAATCTTTTGGTAGCCACTGTGCGCGCGGCGAGTCGTCTTATTCCGTGGATTTATGGCCGATGCTAAACGCTCGCGCGCGCGCGCGCGCGCGCCGCTCACACGATCGGCCGCCCGCGATAACCCGGTAATTTCTGATTGATGGGCGTCGATTACCGGATTACTGGACTGTCATCGGCGTGTCGGAAACGCAGTATAATTGACCGGTACGTACACGGTATTTTTTATAGTATTTAGGTAGGTGCCCACCTCTATTTATATCCTACTACAAGTATATAAACCTATATTGTGTATAATATGTTATTATAATATATACGGTCGGTGTATATATATATATATAATATGTTATTATATATATAGTCGGTATATAATGTGGGACGTACCTACGTATATATTTTATCAATAATGTTTTTTAAGTATATTATAATATAGGTATATAAATATGTTATATAACTTGAGGTTATTTTTTATTTGCGCCACAGCCGACCAATATGTACCTATATAGGTACAATCGCATCGTTCTGCAGCTGTGTTTATTAGTAAAGCCGATGCATCCTCGTGAAATGCGTGTCCTGCAGCCGATACACCTACTTATGAAATTCGTCCGGATTACTGAGCAAACACGCGATGTGGACTTATATACAATTGACGAAATTCACAATTTACATTTTGCTTGTACGTTCTATATAACATGTAATTAACATAGTTCGTAATCTGCAAGATAGCTTCTTACCGCGAATGTATTACAATTTATAATTTATTATATATACCATCGATTCACAGCCTTGTTATTGATTAATGATTATATAATACTAGCTGATCCCGTTAGGTTATCCCTAAAAAAATGACAACTCTTAAAAAATTATGATTGTTCAATTCCTTTTAGGTGCAACTTGCTGCAATAAGTGCAACTCAGCTACCCTGGTATAGGCAATGTGCGAAAATTCGATTCGATGTAAGCTTGTATTTGATCTGCCTGATTAACCAATGGCAACCAATAAAATAATAATGCTAATTTCTACTAATTATTTCTCCTATGGGCTATGACCTATAACCAATAATAGCAACCATTTATAAAAAAAAAATGTTCATCGTATATCTTAAAATACCTATTTGAGCACCTCCCTAGGTTCTATTGTGAATTTAAATCATCCCGGGAACCACTTAAACAAAACACAACAAATGTCATCAAAATCGGTCCAGCCGTTTAGGAATGCATAAAAGACAGACAGGCAAACATTCATTTTTATATAACTATAGCTGAATTGTTAACATAATATTGTGAAGATATGTTGAATAGTAAGGGTGTTTGTCATATTTGTATCATAACAATAGTAAACATTATTTTAAATTAAGTATTTATTATAAGTTTTTGATTACCTACGTATAGCGGACTGCAGTGGATTCAAAAATGGATTCAAAAATGTACACAACTTTGTCATTTGCAAATATGATAGTCTTTTTTTTTTTTAATATTTTTGAATTCCTCACGTGATTAAACATTAATGCTCTTGAGTTATGGAAATCGTTAATATTAAAAACCTGGACGGATTTCACAATCAGCCAAACATATACCTTAAGTTATTCTTTAAGTTTTTCCTCATAAATACCTGAATAATATGTATATATCTTATTGTGTAGGTATATAGTTGAATATAGACATGCATTAGGCAATGGGCGATCGGTGAACTCGTCGTATGATTTTTTAGTAAAAATATATAAATATAGTGTCGTGTCCACTGACCAATGTCTTCTACTCGTGGCTATAGCCTATATCATATATTTATATATTTCAAAACCAAGTAGTTATGTGGTGTATATGGCGTGCAGTATCAAATCGAATAATTCCGAATGACATGTAAGGTATACCACGCGTATAGAATATATTATATTATATTGTGGCTTACGTAAAAATATACGTAAACAGTATAATATACAAACACGCGAGACCCATATAATAATCGTTTATCATTTTCGCATCATTAATCCGTTTCACCGTCATCGTATAACGTAGGTCGTTATTCTATATTATATATATATTAACTACTTTTAAACCTCCCAGTGCAACAGAAATACGTCACGCTGGGGGGAGGAGGAGCTGGAAAAAACGTTTTAAGCGAGTCTTGACAAATTATTATCATCCACTCAACTACCGGAGTTTTGGATTAATGATTTTACGAGCGCGGGACGAAGCAAAAATATTGTTTTGTTTGGGTTCGTGCTCCAGACAGGTACCTATATGAAGCTAATCGATGTTTAACGAGTTCATCAAGGGATTCGACATTAGGTATACACCATGTACATTTTTTTTAAAGAACCGTATAAATTGTGTTGAAGCACAATAATTAGGTCAGGTGAAATTGCCCATTCTATTAATCATTCTCCCTCCCTCCAAATCATGATTCTAACGACCCTAAAGAAAAAGTTATACAATTATAAACGCTTTTAATACCATATTTATAAAGCGAATATTTATAACTTTGTGCAGCCTGCAAAAAGAAGATACTCTTTACTCTTTAGAAACTTTGAATTACGTTACATAAATTAATTAAATTAATTGCAAAAGTAACTTAAATTTTCAGCACTATTTAATAAATGCATTTCTGTGAGACAATATTATAATGACTTAATATAGATATTTAAATAGTTTATAAGTAATAATACTATAAGAGATTACTTAACGGGAAACAAGCAGTACCTACTTGAATATTAATTTAATGCTTTAGTACAAACATATTTAATTCTTTTAATAATATATTCCGTTCATAAATATACTAGTTAATGTACAATATAATTAAATTTAAAGTCTTAGAGAATTTAATTAATTTTTTCTATTTTTATCTCAATAACTAATAAATAATAATGAATTATTTATCAATAAATAAATTAATAAATTTCAAAATACATAATTATATTTTTATAAGTGGATATGAAATTACATTTTCTATTATTTTTGTAAATAATTCAAAAAACCACTCTATTATACATTAAAAAAAAAATAGTGAACAATAATTGTAGTATAATTTTTATTTTTGTACGTTCTTATGTTTTTACAAGGACACTTTTATTATTTTGTCCATTTACTTTTTTAGTAAAGTTACAGTGGTAATAGTGGTTTATTTGATCAAAACCTGATATACAAAATTTAGCAGGTAGATACCTACAGGGTTTGTATATGCCTATGTGGTTCGGCTACAATGTAGATTCTACATTTTAACCTTTCAAGTGCATAACCTATAATTATCGTTATCACGCGGACATGCATTTAAAAAGAAGATCCTTTATTACAACAATAAATAAAACACTTGATTATTTTGAAATCGTTAAAGAAATAAAAACAATTTAAATAACTATCTATATTTATAATATATAATTAAAAAATAACCACCGAAAAAAAATCTTTCATGAACTTCTCTATCGGTAAAAAGTCTACAATTAGAAAAAAATAAATATTATAAAACAGCTGCTAATTTAACACAATTTATTTTCTGAATAAATATATTGTTATTTATACATTTTACATTCAATTTTTCTAATAAATAATTCAAGCTGCCTTTAGGTTACCTTTTTTACGAGAACCCCAGTTATATAAAGTTAGTTATAGACTTATAGTAGTATAATATTATATTGTAGATAAATGCAAAAGATTTTTTTTTTCAATAAGGTTGTTAGCAGAATAGTATTCGTGTGGCCTAAAGCCTTCTTGTAACTCCTAATGATCTTTTCTCGTTTTTTTATTAACATACGCAATTAAGATGACGGAAAATGTATAATTTTTTTGAAATTTGAATAATGGCGCAATAATAACACTAAAAAATATTCAGGTCACTTACCTATGAACTAAAATAAAAACAAATATTTTATATTACATAATATTATATTATAAGAAGTATCATATTACATTAACAAAACTTTATTCACAGAGACAATCGATCATACTAAAAAAAATAGCACCATCATACTCATGAAAAAATAAAAAAAAAACAGATAAATATAATTTATTAGGTACTCGTTTACTCCGTGATTTATATCTATTTTTAATGACTGATTTTAGGTACCTACGTCCATAATTATTGTATTGAAAGTTCATAAAATATGGTTTATTTCCGTTTTCCATAACATTTATTAGAAAAAAAACAAAGCAATCAATCAAAGCCATGTTTGATATCAAATAAATGAAATATAATAATAATAAACCGGCAAATAGCCGCACTTCAAAACAGATGACATCAATCAACATTAACCCATTACGTTCCAACCCTTCGATTTCCCATTATGTTTTTTACCTTAGGCCATCAGTCACCAAACACTCGTAAATGACAACACCTTTTGAAACGCCAGTATTATTGTGTATGCTTATTTTTTCAAGAGGATAATTTATCATATAATTCTGATGGATTTAATGGCGCGATTAAAAAAAAAAAATGTATTTATATTTTATATTGAAATTTTTTTAACTGTAACTTATCTTCACGATTTAAAAACTTCAAGTAAATTTTCCATTATTTTTTACACTGCTGTTGCATGTAATTATATAAAAATATAATTTTAATATGAGTGATAACGCATACATTCATTAATATATAGGTATATAGGTAATATATAGGTTCCTGAAATACTGTATTAATTTCTTCAAGCGACGCATTGTTTATCCAAGATACTCCGATTCTGATAAACATATAATATAATAATATATAAGTTCACTGTCCGACCACGAACATAATATTCTCCAGTGTACCAAAAGAGTTTAAAGCGGTTTTTTATTCCCAGAAACTCCACCCACATGTATTATATTCGATACGACACCGGAATCAACGTAAAACCTTTATTAAGATCGTATCCAACAAACATTGTTATATTCGTTGGCCGTTGTTCAATTTACGTTTCTTTTAATTAAATGTTTTTTTTCTCATTTATTATTATTACTATTATTATTATCCAATTATGATCTCACAACTTGTTTTTATACTCGTGAGGTAAGACTTCGAAGTATACATAAACACTGTTCATATATAATATTATAGGTACGTATACGACATGAAAGCTTATTAGTGTGATAAATCTTCTACTTTACATTTAATACTATAATATATCTATATATTTTACTTACATAGATACAATGTACAATAGTGACACAAAATATAATTCTGCTTAATATTTATATATAAAATATAAAAAAAAAAAAAATTGTATGTAACTTTTAATAGGTAACTACTAAAAAACAAGTATTTCTTAAAAAAACAAAAATAAAAATATTTACTGTATATTATTGCTGTATAACCAGCATATATAGGTACACCATTTCAACCACTATATGGTTTTAAAATATATTTCAAAAACTCTGTGACCATTATAAAGTCTGTGATAAAATATTTTTCTACACTACCTATATATATATACATATTTATAATGTATATGATCAAATACAAAAAATAAGTCTCCTCTCTCTTCTCACGGCCAAAGATTGGGTGAACATTTTCTGTGGCCGCATACAACCTATAATTATCTGACGGAGCACGTCTACATGAAGAAAACTATATAATATATTAATATATATATATATATATATGTGTGTGTATGTGTGTGTGTACTGTGTATAATGTATAATACATGTACCTTTATGTATATATATTCTGGGTCTTAGTTCATAGCGAAACAATTAGCAGTACGGGTTTAATTTTAAAATAATAATAAAAAATAATAATCATATAAATCTCGTTACCTTTGTGAACTATTATTATAACACGCTAAGAAATAAATGTTAAAACCCATAAATTATTAACACCATCAGTGAGTTCCTAATAATTAATTTTGGAGACAGTAAAAAAAAAAAATAATAAAAAAAGATAATTTTAAAAACTGTATTGAACCCATATATCAATGAAGACATTAACAGTATAGTAAGACAAACATGTATAATATCTTAAAATCAACTCAATAAATAATAATTAAAAGTCAAAATAAAAAAAATAAACAGACAAGGTTACAAATTTAAGACAATAGCTCATAAAAGATCATCAGTCGTTAGCAGCTAGTTTTTTTCCTTGACAAATTTTGTTGTCTGATATTTTTGATTTACAATATAGGTTTTCACAAAAACGGTTTTTACCCATCGCCTAAAGCATGGAATTATGATAATAAAACACATTGCCGGTGAATAATAAAATAAAACCATGTTTAGATTCTTGTCTGAAGTAATATTTGCTTCGGGTGAATCACCCAGATTGTTAACTCTTTCAGCGCGAAGTTTAAACTGAATTTACTAAAATATTCTAGTCAATTACATTCTTTCATTTTCATTTATCGAAAAAAAAAAATCTTAAATGGTTACTCTAAATCGAAGCTTTTCTCCAAGATAAAAATAGAAAAGTTAAACAGAGAAATAATTTAATAAGCAATAAGTCTCGGTTAATGAACTTGTATAGTATATTTGCTTATTTATTTTGCACAATCATAAAATCAGCAGCGTAAAAAAGAGATAGGTACGTTTTATGTCAAGACAAAACTTTAGATGCGTGTAATTTTATTTTGAACATAAATGGGTATTTTGGATTTTATATTTTTAAGGTATATTTCTCATTTTTTAAACTTAATGTTGCATATTTAATGATATTTAATATAATATATATATATATATTCTTAATCGACGTTTATTTGTTTTATACCGATTCAAATTAAATAACATAAATTGTCAAAACGGAGATTAATATTTCTATATTTGTATTATATTATTTAGGTTTATGTTAACATGCCTTATATATCATATATATATAAATATAGATGATGGTGGTAATAACTAATAAGTGTGCCATTGCGCCAGGACTAGATTTCACGGACTCACGCATTACTATTCATTTACAAAAATTATTAAAAATTAATTTCAAGCGCATATTTGTGAGTTGTGCAGTGCATAATATAATATGCTTGCAAACTTTGTAATTTTATAGAACTATATAGGTAAGGTGCACTATTATTAAGTGCAGCTTCGTTCTGCCCTATGTGAGTCATATAATATTAACATGACGTTATTCTTATTTCATAGATATAGGTACATAATACTATTGAAACTACATAGGTATACATACATTGATTTTAGACATGCATCGTGTATAGTACTGTATACCACATGACAGCCGTCAGGAAAAAAAGGTATAATGGGTATATTATACCTATCAAATAGTTTGAGCTCCATATTTTAGATCACATGAAAAATGTTTCTAGGGACTAAAGAAAAATTGAGCTGGAGTTGATGGGAACAGGTTATCCTCGACCCCTTCAAGGTCAACGGATGTAAAAAGAGAAGAAAATATATCTGAAAACAAACATGCAACACGAAGGTAATTACGATATCTTGTTTCAATTATTTTTTTTTTAACAGATTAGATTAATTTGTATTTTTTTATTCATTTTTTGAATAAACCATTGGATGTTAAGAAAGACCTTGTATATAAGTTATTTAAAAAGATTGATATTATTAAAATAAAAATTTGGATATCGTGTAAGCCAAAGCGAAGGATAATAATTGCTGTCATTTATGTTTTTATACTCTTTTTACAATTTTTGTTTACAATAGCACCTGTGATATTTTGAAGCTACTTAAATCTACTCTGTATAATACACATCACACATATATTAAACACACGATACGCGCGTACATCACACGCGAATGCTACTGTGTCTTGACGTCTTGTTATGTTCTTATATATTGTGAATGATTTTTTTATTATTATTATTAACTATAGGTATAGGGTATAAATACCTATTATTACACTCAGAACTAAAATTATTAATACTATATGCTACGTATTTTTTATAAATCTGGCAACGTAATCTATTTGGTTATTTGTGAATTATACAATATAGTTGTACAGTGATGCGACGGTCGTTGACGTAAATGATCTCCAAAGTCCGGAACACATTTTATGTCGGCAAAGAGTCGTAATGTTTTTGCTTAAATTACTATAAAAAAAAAAGTCCCTCGCCCCAACAAGTATTAAGTAAATATAATAACACTAAAATGCGTTCTGGTTTATTTCACACCGTTTAACATGGCGGAAGAGCATTTTCGAGGGTTCATATAAAATCTTTAAAAATATATATACTCGGGAATAAAAAAATGTGACTTCTTCTGTTTAATGCGTTTACAGAGTTTCATAAAATGTAATGTTGAAGTAATAAAAACGCTCTCTATGTATAATACACAAAGCTTTACATCAACGCCCAAAAATATATTATTATGGCATGTATACATGATGTATAATAATATATGTATAATATTATACATGGAAAATGTAAGCTTTTTTTTAATTAAAAAATGTAAATGCTTATATATTGATGAAATAAAAAATATTTTTTCATTTAATTATTTATAATAAACACGCGGAAATCAGCAATCGAAAAACTATAGTTTTTATTACATTTTCTCGTACTTCTCCGTCCAAGGCCGAAATTAAAAGAATTATTACAATTATTTCTGTTACATGAATTCATTAAGTTTTTTTCATGTTCATAACCATTATATTGCACTATTATAATTGCATATTTGGTTATGTTCCAGTATTACGGTAAAATTGTATATTATATTTTGTGTAATTCATTTCCATACAATTATTTGCATACGACGGTATACCGTTAAGGCGTTAACACACACTAAAACAAATATTTTAGTTAATTACATTTCATATTCACGAAGTAAACAAATTAATCAAGAGGTGGTAGAACTACTATGTGTATATATATATATATGTGTGTATAGTACCATATATACATTCTTAAAAATGTATGGTTTAAAAGTATTGCCTTATTAAATTCGATTAATGAAGCTATATATTATATTATATTATATTATTAGATATAACGATAGGCCAAAAATGTGTTCTAAACGAAAATCATCTAAAATTAAACTCAAAACCGTTGGATGATTAGATCGACGCACGTATATATTAAAATATACAAATTGATCTTTTTTATTTTCGAAAAAGGAAATAATTTTCGTTGCATAATGGTTCTAGTTATTAAGTAAGCAATTGAGGGAACATACGCGCGCGGTTATGCGGTCTAGACAATTTAATATGGCCGCCGCCGTATCATGGACACTCTAACCGTGATGTTCGTGTAATAATAATTAAAGACGGTAGATTAGACTTTTTAAACGAGAAAAAATCGATTTGCTGTTAATTTAAATTTGTAATGAAATATTTCATACGCACGCGCGTCGCGTATATAGTCATATAATACGCACATTGCTACAGCGGACGTTTACTTTTTTATCGGTATTATAATTTTTTTTTTCAAATTATATTCGACGTTAATATTGAACACAAAATTCAAATAATATTTAAAACATGTAGGTACGTAATATGTATGCGTAAAAGAATAATTATACCGCGACTTTAGGAGGTATACCTATATTAATATATAAGTTATTATAATATATATATATATAATATCAGGTACCTATATTACCTATATGTATATTATAAGCTTAAAATGAGATATACGAAATTAATGACGGGCTACAAAATACAATATTAATCTATAACACAATAATACGCGTACGTATATTACCAGCGCATAAAATGTGCACTATATAATAGGTAAAATATTATATATTATATTATATACGCGTACACGATCAATACACTTGATTTTGCAGTATTCCTCGTATTGTATATATATATATAAAAGGAGTACTCGCCGAGAGCAGGGGAATTCGGTTGGTCCGGTCGTGAAGTGTGTGTGTGCAGCGCAGGAGGACAACGGTTGTCCTGGTAGGTTTGTTATGTGTGCACTACGAGAGGGCGTGGGTGGTGTGGAGAGACAGAGTGGGTTAAAATGTTGTGAGTTTCAATGGTCCATTAGGGGGATATAAAGTTGTGTGTGTATGTGTGTGTGTGTGTGTGTGTGTGCGGGAAAAACGGTTGACCTCCGGATGTTATTATCAGCAAAAGCTCTCTTGGGAAAAGTGCCGAGTCTTTCCTGCGTTATACAGAAACGCCGGTCGCCGTTTAATACATCCGGCACTCCTTATTTTTCTTATTTACTTTTATTTTTTTTTTTTCTTTCTTTCCGTTGCCTTTGTCCGGCTGCTGCAGGGGTCGGAATAAGTCACTTTAATTTTGCAAACGTTGTAAATTGCGTAAATCAAATGATATCAAATACTCTCCGGTGTATATAAACGTATATATGTAACAACATATTATTATACAACGCGTTCCATTATATAAACACGTCGTGAATACTCCGGGTAATTATTTCCATATAAAGTAAACATATTTACGGCGTTTATGCTCAGTAAGTGTAAGATGCGGCTTTCTTACTAAGTAAGTAAGTAGGTACTTCTAATTTTTTTTGTTACCAACGGCGTTTTCAAAGAACGATAATTGAGTTTATAGCCTGTACAATGTATAATTTCTGCAGGAATATTTTCGATACAAACATTGTGTAAAACTGATAAACTTATACCAGATGACTAATTTTTAAATTTTTTTCGAGTTACGGCACTTTTACTTAGCAGGACATAACACATACATCTATATTTTAAGTTGAAAATTCCCTTCCTTTTTACAGGAATTCCTACAGTTTTTATAATTAGTACTTATTTTATGTTCAAATATGGACGAAATTACATATTAAATAACCAAGAAAATTTCAGTTATTTTGTTGTAATTTTATAATATTATTTCAAAGTATCGGCTACCGTATTGATAATAAGTAATAACAATGTAAATAAAATATAATATAAAATATCCACACCAACAAACCCTTTCCGCTATCGTTTTTCGTATAGAATATTATAACATTGAATTCAAATTTAATACCATCCATTTAACAGTGACCCACTTGGAACCTACTGTACAACAGAGCGACAACCACTTACCCACCTTTTTTAGTGTTAAACTCAATTATGTTGTTTATCAGCATTGGAATAAGGCCTTGGTATTATAGTATTATGTTATGAAGTTTGTGAGCCACAGCTTTGGACATTGGATTTATACAATAGGTACTAGGTATTTTATATGTCTCATAAATATACCTACTAGCTGACTCACTTTTTAGTTTAGAAAAAACCTATCTAATATGAATCAGTTTAAATTCTTGGATATACAATGTATGTATGGTATGTACCTATGATATATACTTACCTACCTGCTGGTACGATGAACAATTTCTAATAATAATGAACTTTAATTATTATATATGTACAAGAAATATAATCATCTTATATAATTTAATATACTAAAATTGTAATTTATAACATACCTAAATTGGAATTAATTTATTTTCTAGGGACTGTTAAAAAATAAAATAAATTATATTTAGGTATATAGTGATTTTTGACACAACAATAATTATTACGTTGTTTTATTTATACGCTAATATTCTCGCACGTTATTAAAATGAACACAATTATAAAAGACTGATGGATGAGAAACGACACTGATAAGTTGTTACGCATATTTCAATTACTTTTAACAATAAATGGTCCAAATTTAAATATTTGATGTAAATATGATCAATATATTATTATTAACCAACTATATGCTTATTAATGGTGTTTAAAAATAAAATTATCTCTTTAAAGTATAAAGACTTCGTATCATACTATATTGCTTGACAGCGACCGAATACCAATCATGTTCTATTTAAGTTCATACATATTTTTTTACACACAATATATTCATTATAGAAATAACACTATTTGGTAGTAGTAATTCAGTAGGTAAGCAATCTACCAAAATATATTACTATAATATTATATAAGTATATATAACCTTTAATTACTGATCATTTTCAGTATATTTCTTCGAGAAAAAAATAAGCAACGGAATAATGTATTACTGTCAACGTCTGAAAATATGCTATTAATGTGAAAATTAGCTTATTAAAAACAATTTATATTGAATAATTTAATGAAAATAATCATTGTATTACTACATATTATACTATACACGTGCAAACATTCATTTATTTATCAATACTCAATAGGTTAGTAACTGATTTTGATTTAAGTCGAATCCAACCTGCCTGCAGTATACAAACAATTATCATCACAAAATCACAAATACCATTTGTATTTGAGATAAATTCAATATTTTTTAAACATGTTAGTAAATAATTAAAAGTAATAAATTAGATACGTATTGGGATGTGTTTTTTCTTGACTTCTACACGAATCCAAATCTAAAACTATTTAGTTCTTACAATATTATACTGTATTCTTACGACAGCGCCCTTTGTAGCAAAAACACCGCTTTTATGGTATTACGAACCATATAAATCTTTCCACTGCCAAATTTATGGCTTGAAGTGGAAGCGCGATTCAGTTTCATTGTCTACCTTTCTAATTTGAAATTGTATTGAAAAGAACTGGCGGTATAATACTCCACATAATATTGTTTTCATACTTTATTACGTTGTGTACATAAATCTTTAATCTCCATTACAAAGATAAAAAATGTGTAAACAATAAATGTCTAGAAACTCTAATATTATATTATTGTAGTAACTTATGTACACGCTATAAAATAAAATATGTTTTTACACTATCCACTTTATAAAATTATTAAATGAACGAAGATATAAGTGTCTATCATATAGTAATTATACAATATTATACATTTAAACATTTTTTTACAGCCATTAACCATTAATAACATTAATCCACGTTTTGATAAGATTTTAATAAACTCTTATCGCGTATTATCACAAGGTTATTTTATCTTCAATAATCTTGTCCTAATTATCTTTATATATATATATATAAACATTTATAATTTATTAATTTATATACAATCAAAATACATCCTGGATATACATACGTTATTTTAATTTATCATAGCTAACTTTAAACTTAGCGTTTTGGTTAGCTCAGACAGTATGAAAAAGAAACATACCTAATTATTTGAATTATACCTACTACAATGTAGATATAAAAAAATGCTTCAAGTTAAATTGAAATAGGTACTTACTGGCTTTGATCAATTATGAAATATATAATATTCAAAGCGTGTATTTGTCCTAAAATGTAATATATGATATGGAGTAATATATATATTATATATATACAATATACATACATATTTTAAAACCGAATATAATATGATTTATAAATGTTGTCAATATCTGATTGTCGGTATTTTATATAAACTCGAATTGACAATAAACTTGTATTATAATTATAGTTTGAATTGCATGCACACATGTCACATAGTGATTTTATTACGTGTCCGATGTTCATACCTTCGTATTGTTAATGTGTAGCAGACTAGATTATTGTTTCCTTTATATATAAATATTTAATGCACAGGAACACCAGCGTTATCTGCGTAATCGCGAATAAATATTAAATAATATGAGATTTTATTTAATGACATTTAAAAAAAAAAGTTTATATAGAAGAACCTTCGAAACCACAAATAGCCAACAAGTTATGTGATTATATAAGTAGCATTATTTATAGGGAAAATAGATTATCCATACTAAAGCGCTGATAGTTTAAACAACATTTTCGCCAAGGGAAAATTGAAATTAATTTATACAATAAATTATACCTACTGAAGATAGACATATTTTTATGTTGTGTGGATTGGCATTCTCGAAACCAGACTATAGTATTTTATTTTTTTCATGACTTTACACCTGTTACAATACGTTATTACGTTTTTTTTTGACAAGCCGCTCACACAAATTAGACCGGCCTTCTGTAGCGGCTAGGCGATCTTTTTTTCATTTTTAATTTCGTTGGTTACCTGTGCGCTTACCCATCCAGCGGCGCCAGTCGGCGCCCCTTTTAGAACTAATAAAACAAAACAGAATAAAAAAAACGTAATAAAAATATAAAAGACATTTCGCGGTCGATGTTATACACACGTGTGTGTATGTGCGTGTGAGTGCGAGTCGGCCGAACGCCTTTATGTGTATTTCACCGACCCGACTGCCCCTTTCAAAACGCTGAACAATATATAGCGTTATTTATATGACGGTTTTCCGGGGTAGAATACTCTTACTCTTTAATTGAAACATATTTTAATTAAACCGCCTTTTTGTCGGAAAAATAAACTGTTTTTTTTCGCTTTACCGTACACATCTTATAATATTAATTATTATTATATGTAGCTAGGTATACCGACTTTTAATTGAATATTGCACAATACAAGTGTTTGTAAATCGTTTCGGCTCATATGATATAGGTACACACTACACAAACATAATATTATATGGATACAAATTATGATTATTGTAAATTTATCCGTTTATGAAAATGTATTCAATATTCATACGCTTATATAAATGGAATTGTTTTTATTTAATAATGTGCAATAAATCTAAATATTACAGTAATTTGTCATAGGTATTATATTCGATTATAGGTTCTGCAGGCATATTGCAGGTAAATCGCAGACGTTTATAACTTGTCGCGTTTGTGTGTTATATTATATGTGTATTGTGCATAATGTATGCGTGGCATATGATATATAGGTAGAAATTACCATTTATACAATATATCTTCATTATAAAGTCGGTGTCATAAAATAAAATAATTAATAAACATATTGTATATTTTTATAGCGATATGAAAAAAAAAACCTACAACCTTGACGCGCTCGATTGTTGTAAAATATGTATTATAATATTATACCTATATATAAATACATTCAACTTGCTCAAAACACTGCAGCAGCAGACCCACGTAGATGACGCATATAATAATAATATATACAATGTGCATATAATATCGTGTGCCGCATACAAAAACATAACATTATATTATTGTTCATTTGTTCCGACGAATAAGAAGAACAACATTAAACGTCATAGCGTATAATATTATGTGCTTTCATTTGGTAATCACGTGATACATAATATATAATATATACATAATATTGAGTGTACAAATATATTATAAGCCAGAGTGTACACGTCGTGCGTGTATCGGAACTTTGGCGACGACGTGCGAGAAAACCGTCCATTGTATTCATAATTCAGCCTCATTATTTTCAAGATTTTCTATATATTATATGTATTATACATCACTCGAATATTTAACGGACACATAAGACTTGACGCGTGTAACTTATATGTGTGTGTGTATGCGTGTAAGCTTATATATACTATAATATAGGTACGCGTATGCGACGATGTACTGCACTGGCCGGGTCCCTGCGCGATAATTATAGTCGTGACAAAAATACAAACCAATTTCTATTGTTCTTGTGAAATTAGGATAATTTTATGATAAAAACGTCGGGGCTCACGACCGCCATATAGTTTGTGTGAACAGACATATATGTATATCGTAAGTACTGCACCACACATTATGTAGGTACATGCGATGCCCAAAAGGTAAGGGTTCCCCTCTCATATATTATAATATTGTTATTATATACGACGGCGCAACATATTATAATATCGGTGTATGCCTATACCTATATAAACCTACGTTACGAAAATCCATGGGAATGGATGAGGTTAGTCGTATTATCTTATTGCCGATAAATCAGTGATACATAGAAATAGAATAAAAAAAAAAAAAATAATGTGTATAGGTAGGTAGGTACCTCTATATTATATTATTGTATATTATTGAACCGATCCATCGGCTGAGGCCAATCGTGACCCGCGACGGGACGTGTTCTCCGCGCGATCACGTCCGCCGGTGTTGTTTGAGTAAAAATACATAATATTATATTATATTATATATATATATATATATATTATTATGATGCATGTTATACCGTTCGTTTTACAGTATCCATACGTGTATGTACGTCGATACTTCCAGGTATACGCATATATATGTAACGTATACATAATAATATTATCGTATACCGCGCCTGCATACCTAGGTCCTGCACTCGCGCGGCAAATGTTAAACAATTATTTTTACGAGTAATTTACGTCTAAAATGAAAATTATATTAACACGTTACACAATATTATTATACATTATTATTATTATTATTTTTTTGTTGTTGATGTAGTCGTTGATGGATAGTTGCGTAAGTTTTACGTATTGTAGTAATATTATAACTATAACAGTAAACTGCGTGTTGCAAGCGAATAAGAGAAGCACTGTATACGATAAAACGCTCGACCGAATTTCTAGAAAATATTATAATAATATAAATACGAAATTGTTTTCGCGCCGATGTGTTGTAGTTATTTTTTTATTTTCTTGTGAGTTGTGGAAAAAATTAAAAACAAAAAAACAGTGATTTAAACGTAGATTCCCACTGCTGTTGCGGTCGACATTTCGCCAGGTCAACATACCCGCACACGATGGTGTGTGGCTTTTGTGTGTGGCTCGCGTTTGCGAGTTTGGTTGTTCATATATAGGTAGGTACAATAGGTGTGTATACATTTTCATGTACACATATATACCAACTTATACCTATGCATTATGCGGCGTCAACACGAGAACCAGCCATTTGTTTGTGGTGATGTCGGACAGCTCCGATTATTCCGTCAAGGAGATCACGCAATGCGGTTGAGACCCGATATAGGTGTATACCTCTATATACTCGCAGACTGTTGCTCGTCGAAAACATTTATTCACAGGTACGTGTTTGTGTGTATATATACCTACGTATATTATATATATCGCTGAAGAATCACGTGGTTTATAAAGGTACCCGCGATACCGCTATATACCCATATAGATACCTACGTGTATATTTATTACACTTCTAAAGATTTCAATATGGATCTACATAGGGAACGGTATATTATACGATATCGATTTCGATTGCGTTTTTGATTTGGCTATTTTTAACCAGGTGTAAACGAAATGGCTACTAAACACAGTGAAGGCTACTCAATGCAATTTTTTTCTTTTGATAATGAATTTATTAAAATTAAGCTTTTTGGAATTTTTAAGTAAGTATAATTTTAAGGACCATATTCTCAAATACTTAGATTTTATGTATTGGCGATACTAACTTCTTTTTTTCACATAAGAATCGCCTTTTTTCCTGTAAATTATTGTTAAGCAGATACATTTTTATGTTCATTTCAATTGTAAATTACAATTGAAACGAGTAGTTTCTGAGTTGTTAAATATATAAATATACCTACTAAGGATAGTCCTTAAAAATGGTTTTACAAAAATATAAAATATCTGAGTAACATTTAATATCTAGTAATAATTATTATATAGGTACTCGGACAATTTTTACAAATTATAAAATGTTGATTTATTAATATTGATTAGTTGTTATACTAGGCATAATTTTCAAATCATCATAACCCCACATCTTTCAAACCTATAACAAGATACCTGTTAATTAAAAAATGGGGGTGAGCATGGTTGGTGAATCACTCTGTACATAATTCCCAGCTGAGCGGCGCAATTTTGGTATATAATATTTACAAACTACTCCTGCAGCAGTCTGTATATATGTGTACCTACCTGTATATATTTAACACGTATATATATGTATAATGTGTATATGATATATCTGTATTGTAAACTTGTGCACATCTAGAAAATATTGTTGCCATTTTTTTTCTTATAGTTTTAGTACCACTTAAGTCACAGCGTGTGTCATAGCCATTATCGTATATACATTATATGTATATGGGAAATAGTAATATATTAGATAGTAAATAGTTTTATTTTATTATAGTCAACTTGTAGATTAGTACAATAGTACCTATAGATATATATTACTTTTTATCATATAAATGCACATAATTTATACATTTTTGGCAGACATTTACGATTTTTCTTATTATTTAATATACCTACATAATATATTAAATACTTTAAAGGAACATAGGTACTTTGTGGCCTATAATGCAAACTATATAAGATATATTGATAATTGGTATACGTGTGGAAATTGTACTGAAACTTTATTGTGTACCTATATTGATATTATTTTATTTTTTAATCATGTTTACAAATTTGAGCAATATGTTATTTATGAATTGGAAAAGTATTTAAATAATATATTTTAAAAAAATAATTAGAATGATATGACATTGACATCAGAATCAAATTGCAAAACAATATTTATATTTTTCCTGATATGCTTACAAACAAAACGAATATCATTTAACCAAAGATGAAGGAACCTCTACTATCATTTAAATAAAAAATCAAATAACAGTCTTAAAAAAGTAGGGCAACGCATTTCGGTGGTGGATGTTTGTCCATCGTCCCTTCGGGTCTCGGACAGGATAGTATAATTTTACTGTATTCAATTTGAATGCAATGATAGCATTCGATAAAAAACGATTCTGAGCGGACGAGGGAATATTTTTTATTTAATTTTATTCGTTTCTATGGTCTAAAGCGTTTTAAAATAGCTCAAAATGGCTAAAATTTTCCGAACTTTAAACCGTAAGGAACAAAATCCAAAGTACAACAAAAAAGATCTCTTGTCATTTTTCATTTGAAGCAATATTTCTGGTAGAAAACGTCGTCCGTAATTATTTAATATTATAAAATCGTGAAATCGTACGTTTTTTCTCCTTTAACCGCTTTTATTTCGAGTAGCGTTTCGAAAATCGAAAACTGATCTCTTTAAAGTACCAGCTCAAGAACATTACCTTTCAGAAAAGATGCTATACTTGATACTTTTGAGCAATTTTAAAGGGAGAAAAAGTGTTTACAGAATAAAAAAGAAAAAGAAATATCATCATTGTAAAACCAATACATTCCTCGCTCCACTCAGAATCTAAAATAAATTAATTTCATACAAAACATTGTTAATGGCTATTCGGTCTTGCGGCATCCAAATGTAGGAAGCAGCCAAACCATGAAATTTACAAAAAATCCAAGCATTCCAAGCAACTACATTTCACTTGATAACGGATGCACCTTTCTATGACTCCAATCACGTCACTATAGTAAATATATAAATACTCTGATCTACACATATACACCATATCCAAAATTGCATCCACCTTCTATAAACGATTCCGATCCCACTTAACCAATCAAGTATACCAAACAAACTCCTCATTAGAGATCTCAATTCAAAAAATATCCCTAGAAATCTATTATTAAACGATTAGCTCGTCAATGGTACAGTACCTCATAAATCCTAATTAATCCTTAACTAATATCAAGCCTTGTCACCGCTGGGTTCTATACATCAGCCAATTCGTGGTAACCATAATATACTATCAGCTCGTACACTAATTTGTTTTTAAATAATTTACATGTTGTGTATATTATCATATAAAAAAAATAAAAATACTGATAAAATGTAGATATTACATATCCAGTAATAATAATACATAATAAACAATAATAATAATAACAATTATAATCTGCAGTACATTTTCTATTGCATATTAAAGTATATAAAAAAAAATATTCCGTTTTTTAATTTGAGTTATTATAAACAATAAAATAATATTTGTGTAAATGCCTATACCATAACTTCAAGAGTTAAATAATTTTACTGACAGAGTAATAATAACTAATAAGTTATGTGTAAATAATAAAAATGATGTATACATATTTAATTTTAATATTGTTTACTTGTTTAAAAAATATATTCTAGTACAGCGTTATAAAATAAGAATCGATATAATTACACGTTACATGTGTATAACTAACACAAATCAAGCATAATACTAGCCCTTTGAGTTAAGTTATTAGATTCTGACATAATTTTGACCGCCCAAATGTGTAGAACCGATGTGGTTGCATCGGGGAAAGATCGCAAAATGTACGGAGAGGTCCCAAATATTATTTGATTACGGGAATATAATCTGGTTGAACGCACATGCACACGAAGTGGGTGGTATTTTCTGATCGAAAAACGCCCCAAGATTTGTCATGGTTGTATAATACGAAGACACAAATTAGAAAATACGGCGTGTTCGGTTTATTCAATTGACTGAATGTGTAATGTATATACGCGTATAATACACAGAAACCTTAATCCAATTTAAATTATTATTATTATTTATTTATTGAAATTGTACTTAACTTTCAAACGAGAAAACGACATGAAGACAATTATTATTAGAAAATCACTACTGATGTAATATATGTATCGAACACTGTTCAATTATATTTACATATAACATATTCATGAAATATGTGTAACTTGATATTCATCAGTCTCAATTCTCAACAGAATATATAGGCAGATATATCATGTATGTGTAAAATTTCTTATATAATATTACAAAATGTTTAATAAATATCTCATGTTTAACATTCATCTCATTCAGTACGATTGTGTTATAATTTTTAAGGTAATACTACCTTACTATTGCAATGAAAATACAGTGTTAAACTTAAACATCACAGTTAATTGTTGTATATTAGATATAATGTCTTATAATACAATATCAATATATTATACAATGGTTTGTATAATTATATCAATAACTATTAATGATTTATTTATTTTTAATAGCTCATAATTTTCTCCCTAATGTTAATGTCGATTATTTCGTCAATTTGTCTTATAAGTTATAATCGTTCTAACGTCTAATCATTGTACAAAAGTTTAATTAAAACATACTTAATATAATATAGTAAACAAGATTTTATAAATTATAAATATAATATATTGTGGTCTAAATATATTATACTTGTTAACAGTTAACAGTTTTGACTACTCATAATATTTGACTATGTTTATTGCTTACTATGGTATAAATTATATTATTATATATTATTACATTTTAATATATATATATATATAATTGCATTTTATTTATTGACCCAGATGTTCTAAAAATGTCACTAATTTAAAAATATTTTATAAGGAATGTCACGGTCAAATTCTTAGTTGAAAAAGACATTTTCTTATATAAAATAATTATTATAATAATTATATAACATTAAAACATTTTACTAAAATTAAAAATTTTGACAATATGCTTATGCAATTATTCATCATACAATTATATATTTTTCACTACTTTCCTAAATGTATTTATTCGTTCGTGGCAAACTGTAATAAAAATATATTTATAACTAATATTTAATGTTGAAACAAAAATTGTTAAAAATTGTAATTTATTAATAAATTAAATTAAAACATTATCTTTCGTAGTTAAAAGAATATGTAATGAAAAATATAATTTAAGTCTAATTTTTTTGTAAATAGATAGGTATTCAGTTTATAAATTAGTATAATACCTATATGCATTAGTTTTAATTAAATTGTTGTAACAAAATCAAATTAATAACGTACAACTTTACAGTTGTATTCTGAAATGGTATGATTACATTTTATTTTCATTTTTATAAGGAACAAGAGTAATAAGTGTTAGTAATCAAACCTAGGTATCTCAAAGTCTCAAGGGGGACTAAATAAATTCGACATATAGAAACTATTCGAGTTACCAAGGTAATTTAAAATATGTAAATGAATCAGAATGAAAATAAAATTTGATATACAGAAACTACAACATACCAACATACCAAGGTTCCACTATACTATAATTTGAGTAAATTGTTTATTAAATTATTTCCTATTGGTTCTAAGACAAAATAACACACATTTTTAACAATATTTTTTATATAGATTGGAAACTATCTAAATATTTATTATAAGATTCTATATTTTAATTTTTTTTACGGTGTACCAAAAAAGGTGACGATAGTTTTTTTTTTTATTATTTCAAAGCATATTTTGAAGATTGCATTAAACATTGAACACTTGGAATAACATAAACTATTATATACCTAATAACATCAGTAATTACTTAAAAATTATCGAATTGTACTTACATACCTACCCGGCTACATTAAATGTACCTATATATTATATACTATTTAATATAATATTTAAAAACACGTGACTACAATAAAATAATAATGATTCAATTATATTTGTATTATAGGTACATGCAGTATAGGAGGTACCTACATATTATATATGATTATTGTTATGGTCTATCGTACCTATATATATAAATCTACACGGATACACCAAAGAGTCCGACAATGAAGATGTTATTACTATCGAGTTTGTTAACCAGATGACTCGACACCTTTGATATACGTCCAAGTTACGCGCTTGTTATATGGGCGAACGGGCGTCTAATCATTATACGGCTGCTCTTTCTATTATATACACCGTTATTGTCGATCAATCAATTTATTTCTGATGTTGTGAAAAATAAAAAAACAACCCCGGGATTCGTAACGATTTCACACACCTGCGATATCCTTTCCGTGCGCGTCCCCGGTTGATAGACAACGCACAGCACGCATTCATCTCAATTTAAACACGCGCGACGTGACAAAACATCTGTTTTTCACAACGGACATCGTCCTCGCCGTACAATAACATAATATCGTAAACATAAATGGCGACACGGTAATATATCATCGTACCCATATTTATAGCGTCTACACGCATCACGCGGTGTATTTCGGACGAATATTTCGGCGGAAACGGAACGGACTTTCCGACGGAACGCGCTTCGCAGTGGATTTGGCCGTACGGCTACCTTATACGACATAATATCGTACGGCTTACGATATTGTTGAGGTTTTAGACTTGCCGCGGATTATGTATAAAGTTGGCTTATAAGTTTCCTTCAGTCCCGGCACCGCGGAACGAATAAAATGTTAATAGGCATAGGACGTAGCTATAACCACTGTGGACATTTTTTTTTTAAAACACTGAACGAGAAATAAAACCCGCGTCCTATATCCCGTGAACTTTTGCCGAAAATGCGGAAAAAATCGTTATCGGGGCGTCTGTTACGCGTATTTATTGTCTACATAGGTACCTACATCTATTTCAACAATGCGTATACCATACGATTGATGTACGCGCTTTTTGGCACCTAGCCGTGCCTATATGTTATATTGTTTTGTTAAAATAGGTATATTAAAAGCGTATAGGTCGGACTTACGCTCATGATGGTCGCTCCGTCGCGGTCGTCGTTCTTGTGATGCCGGAGTTCTGCAGTCCTTTCCTGCTGCTGCAGACTATCCGCTCGGTTCCGCCGGTCATTTTGTTCCATAACCCACACGCGCACTCTGCTGCGGCTCGCCACTCGCCCACGCGCACATGTGTAGATTATATTTTATACATAATATAATACAACAAAATACGAACGATTGTGTATGTGTGTGTGTGTGTGAGAGAGAGAGAGAGAGCGATATAGATAGAGTGAGAGAGAGAGAGATGAATACAAACGATTGATATTGCTCGTTTTCGTGCTTGTGTGTGTGTAATGTGTGTAGTGTGTGTGTGCGTGTGTATTATATGATATATTATAATATTATATGGTACCTACACGGCCGACGGACGGCGGCGAAGACGAAAATGCGCGGACGACGTTTTATTTTTATTTATCACATTTCCGTGCGTTTTCCCGCATCCACCGCGGCCGGACGAGACACGAGCAAACCATGTTCGCACTAATGAAAATATTATTAGCTTTACTCTTTTTTCGTTTTTCGTCGGTATATTTTTTTTTCCTTTCTTCCCTACTCGCGTTCGTGCGGCGTACAGCGCGTGTATCCCACCACCGGCACAACGCTGCGACGACTTGTCAGGTTTTTCTGTGAACGGCTAGTGTGTGTGTGTGTGTATGTACGGCGGCGGCGGTGGTTTCCGCCGGGCGACAATTATCTTCCCCTCGATAATTTCAGCGTTATTACGTATACGATATACGTACGTGGGTTCATTCCAAGCGCGTGTGTGTCCGTGTGTTTGTGTTTTTCTGTGCTCGTGTGTGTGTATATATATGCGTATTTTTTCTCTCTCTACTATTTTTTTTTTTTCATTATTATTATTATTTTATTTGACTCAAGTGTATATGTGTGTGCATGCGTGTGTGTGTGTGTGTGTGTGTGTGTGTGTGTGGAAGGTGTATGGAAATGGCCATAATATGGCGCCTCCCACTTAATGAGACCGGCCGTCTCGGCCATCATGACATACGCACATACACGAGCGCGCGCGCGCCAGTGACGTTGTATATATGATATATACACAGGTAGATATATATACCTATCCGTCAACTGGAGACGGCGGCACGTCGTCAGATGCCGCCACCTGTCAGTCTGGCAAACTTTTCAACCCGTTCCCGATTCAAAATCGTTAATTTACTTTTCCGGTAAGTGTATACATAGGTACTATTTAAAATTATATATTATGTATTATATGCGTAGTATATAATATTATATATGTATTATATGGGTAGATTTACTATATACATATGCATAATACATTAACAATATATATGACGCAAACACAGAATATAATACAGATATTCTCAATTTTTTATGAGTTTGTCATTTTTTTACTCCTTTTACAAAATATTATATTACACCATGATACTGCGCAGTTGTCAGCCATGCTGACTATATTGTGATATACTGTTTCGACGACGATAAAATTGATTACCTTCAATTTTTTTACACTTAATGATTTTTGTGTTTGTTCGGGAGGAATTCACTTGTCGCACAGACCACATAAAGTCTTATATTATATAATATCTGCAGTCGATGATCTCAGACATATTATACAGATTTAGGTGTAGTATATATATCTATATTATGTTTGCACATGATATATTATTATAATATAATATATATTTTATACATTTAAGTATACTTAAATATATAGTCTCTGACTTTCGTACCTATATATATAATAAATAGACTGAAAGTTACGATGAATTATTGTTGTATAATGCATATATATATATGTGTGTATATTTTATATTATATATTATATATATTACATAATGAAAAGTATTCGCTTATTGAAAAGTTCATCATGTTTTCGTGATTTATTTAATTCGATAATTTTAATCTAAACTCTTAACATTTTTTTTTTACAGTAAATTTAAAATAAGTTATCATTTTAGATTCTGAGTGAAACGATGAATGTATTGATTTTACAATGATGTGTGTTTTTTTATATTTGTTTTTTTGTGTCTGTCATCACCTTTTAGAACAGTAAAAGTGCTTGGATTTTTTTCAACAGTACCTTTTCTGATAGAAAAGTGAACCTAGTTGGTACTTTGGGGGGTTGAAAGTAAAAATTTCCCAGTAGATTTCAAATGCAACGTGAAAAACAAAAGAAAAATTAAGGAAAAACGGGAATTTTTACGCAAAATCTGTTTTCGAGAAAATCGATTTTGGTTTTTGGTACAACTCTAAAACAAATGACAGTAGGTGCATACAATTTTGACTGAATGTTTATGTTTGCATTTTCTATACACCATAAAATTTTTCAAATATTTTGATTTATTTTGAGCTGTTTACGGACATTTTCAGTTTCCATTTTTTTTAGTTTATTTTTCTATATATATCAATAAAATTGTATTTGTTGGTTAAAAAAGCTTGAAAATTTAATAGAAGGTTCCTATTATATTGTTTCAAAATCAGATGAAAAAAATTTAAAATCCATAGTCACAGTTTTTTTTATTAGCATTTAAAGTTCAAAAATATGTAAAACTCACGAAAATTAGCAAATTATTTTGAGTTAAGAATTCATAAAAATTTTTCTTTTTAAATCTAAGATTTGAAAATGTAATATAAGATTCCTCATAAGTTTGTCTACCATTTAAAAAAAAATGTCCACAAGTAAGTCAAATAAAATTTTTATGAGCGTTTGAAATTCATATTTTTACAACATTCGATATTCACTCGATTTCTCACGTAACGATTTTCTTATTTTGTTGTAATTAAAAAACGAATGACTTTAGATACTTGAAAATTTCACTGAATGTTTATATTAGCATTTTCTATAAACGATAAAATTTTGAAAATAATTTGACTCTTTTTGAGCTGTTTAGGACATTGTCAGTTTTCAATTTTTTTAGTTTTTTTTCCATAAATATCAATAAAGTTTTATCTGTTGGGCCAAAAAGTGTAAAAATTTAATACAAAGCTCCTGATATATTGTTACAATAGCAGTTGAAAAATATTAAAAATACATAGGCACAATTTTTTTATAAGCATTTAAAGATCGAATTTTCACAAAATTTATCAAATTTAAAATTGAATAGTTATTTCGTAGTTAAAAATTTATAAAATGTTTAACTTTTATATCTAAGGATTCAAAATTTAAAACAAGATTCCTCGTAAGTAGTTAATTCTGTTACCAAAAAATCTAAAAAATACATAAGCACATTTATACATAGATTTATTTTTATAGTCATTTTAAGCTCAAATTTGGACGAAATCACATATTAAAAAACCTAGAATAACTATTTTAGTTGTTTTGTTGTGACTGTATAATATTATTCGTGGGTACTTGAAACTTCTAAAGTATACTATTATATACCTATGATAGTACCACGGTTTGTTGTTGATGTACCTATGACGCGTTACCTAATGGATATGGTGATATGATTAATTTGGAATTTATTATTAATACCTAGATTATAGGTCATTTTTTTTTTAATACCATAGATAAGTATATAATACCTATGTCTTATACCTAGACTGACATACCGCCTCCACTCAGAATCGTTTTTCTTATACAATAATATTATATCATTGAATTCAAATTTAATACCATCCATTATACAGTGACCCACTTGTAACCTACTGAACAGCAGAGCGACATCCACCAGCCCACCTTTTTAGATGATATATTTAGGTATTGTACGCATGTAATTTCATGTTTAAAAGAATTAAGTAGGTATTAGGTGCCTATAATATCATTATCATATACCTATAAATTATACAATTTCAAATGTTTATTCAATTATTTATAATCTTTTGTTTTGTTTTTTTTTTTTTGTAGCATCGACGACGCTGCCGGAACTGCTTATAAGCATTACATCGACAATTATTTATAATCTGCAACGAAAGGTTTTACTCCTTACATATACCATATAGGCACAACATATAGAGGCAATATATTACATAAGTCTATATATACATGTATGACCCGCACCTATTATAAGTGCGCACTATATAGTTTTAACACACATAGTAGGGTACACACATTTCATGGTCTTATTTTCTAATAGATAAACAAACTTGAGAGTATGTATTCCTAGTTATATATCTTTTTGGAAATCACTTATCACTCTAGACACTTGAGTGCTATTTTAACACAAAACTAACTATTTGTACGCAGTTTTAAAAAAAGAACATTACGCTTAAAATATATTATAGGCATTGTTCCCTCAGTTAGTCGCTTTCCTGGTAAATACAACACATTTTAACTGATATTATAGTACCTACCTTTATGCAGGGTAATTCAACAAGCATGTTAACCCCCTTTTTTATTCAATAATATGATTATATTCAAAATCTGATTTTTAGCATTTTGAACTATACCTATAGGTACTTAAAGACCATACATACAATTTTAAATGCTTGAGATTTCTTGTAGGTACTATACTTACAAAGTGTCCTGCGGAGATACAAACATCTGTTTTTCAAATAAGACCCCCCCCCCACTTTTTCTACTGTAAATTATTCATCATATCATTTTTCTCAAAAATTATATGTAGGTACATAATTCAGAATTCGAACGAATAGTCTTCGAGTTCTTCAACTTTATGTACTAATTAGTATATTAGTATATTAATATAAGAATAATAGGTCCATGATGTAATGGGTTTGAAAGATATGAGGGCTATAGTGATTTGAAAATTTTAGTGATTAAAATGTATCCATCGACATTAATAATCTGTAAAAATCTGTAAAAATGGTCCAAGTCTAATAAATACTAAATCTATTATTAGTTCGATCCAATATTACATCTGTTTTAAAATTCTGAGAAACCATATTTAAGCACTATTGTCTATTGTCTTAGTACAAACATTTTAACAACTAAAAAAATACTTGATCAAATTTTTCATCAACATTTTCAAAAAAATAATCTACGATTTAGTAAAAACAAATAAAGAATCCAGAATTCTAATAATTCATGTTTTTACTGTATTCATTATTAATTAATACAAAGAATATGTCGTGACAATAATAATATCGCGATCAATCATAAAGTATAGCATCCCCTATTTTTTAGTGAATTCCGTTTTCCGATATAAAGTGCAGTGTAATCCGAAATTGGAATTGTGAACTACGGATTTGAGAAGTGAGTAGGTACTAATAAATATGATTAGTGACTATATAGTTAGTATACAGTACCTATACAATATACATAGTATACAAACTAACACACACAACAATTAAAAATGTTTGAATTTTTAAAAAATGAAATGTTTAATGATACCAAAAATAAATTTTTTCAGTTACATGTTATCAAATTGATCTCTACTTTGAATTGTGACTAGTGAACACGCCAGATAGATATCTATTATCGTGAATGAGATTGTACGTCATATTTTTTTCAAAATGTTTTTGATTGTTATACAATATTATACAAAATAATAGGTAATATTATTAACTGATTAGCACGATTCAATAAGTAAAAACTAAAAATAATAAAATTACTGATGAAAAATTAATGAATAATGTGTCACAATAACATAGGTATATAAAATATAAACTGATCCATTTCGATACATCATACACAAAAGCATGCTGTATCCATAAACAGTTAAAATATAAAAGAAGTTTTGAAATAGTCTTAAAGAAGTTTAAAAATGCTGTTGAATTATTACGAAGATTGAAAACCTAATATTATTTCTGTGGTATGATTTTAATTCTCTTAAATTTATAAAAAGTTATGCCCTACATATTTTTCTGTATAATATTTTAATTTTAATTTAATTTTTTTTTATGTGTAATTTTATGCGTTATCCTTACTGTTTAACCACATTCAGCGAGAGATTAATATATCATAATATAATATTTTGAAAACTAGCGGAAAGTCGTCGTGATTACCAGAAACTATTAAGAAATTCACTTTATTTTAAATTAAATAATATGTGTAATCTTTCCTATTTTGATCTCGTCCAGTTGTTATAAAATGACTTTCTAACAATATAAGGTATTATTTCATCCACTTAGGTACCTTATAAGTTATAACTACAGTGGTATGAAGGTGTTTTCCAGGAAAAAAGTCTAAGCTAGACAGCTTATAGGGAATCACCTATATCAATTACATTTTAAAATAAATACATAAATACATAAAATAGTGCTATTTGTTTTTAGATTTATATGTCACAAGTATATTTTCTTAAATTTGTAAAATAAAAATTGGTTCGTAGCTACCAAACAACATGTGTAATTTGATTTACAAAAAAAGAATTGTTACCAAAAAAAAACATGTAAGAGAAGCGAGGTGGATTAGGTCAGCGGTGGTGGAAGTTTGTCCGTCGTCCCTTCGGTCCTCAGACAGAATAGTGTATTATTATTACAGTATTCGATTTGAATGCAATGATTGCATTCGATAAAAAACAATTCTGAGCGGACGAAAGAAAATTTATGAATCATAAATATGTATTTATAAGTAACCCCTAATTGTATATAATATTATACCTAGTGCAAATTAGATAATTCTTTTAAATTTATTCGTCTTTAGGTATTGGGATGAACAAAGAGTTAGAAAAAAAATAGTTTAGTAAAATAAATGTTGGTGGTTTTTCCCGTGGCATTAAAAAAACTATTGAGAAAATCGAAAAATTACCTCTTGACCATCTTGATCTAATTTGACACAAATCAAAATACTATATGTTGAAATCGAAACACTCCTTCTAGTAGAAATTTTGTTTACAGGATAAAAAAAAAATAATCGTCATTGTAAAACCACTAGCTTTTTCGCTCTGCTCAGAATCTAAAAATTATAAAGATGTGGAAGTTGTGCAAAAAAGGATCAAGGAGTGAAGGGCTTAGCCTTCCTGTAAATAAAATGTGTAGTACTAATTTTTTTCAAAAATAGGGGCCGAAGTATATAGCTTCCATCGTAAATCCACCGAATGATATTGGTCCCCATTATTGTTTAACAATCTATTAAATATTATCTTCCAGTTCCACTCGTTTTTCTTGATGACCATGCTATTCCGGGAAATTCCTCGGATATCCTTTTTCTCGGTGCATTCCGGATAATAATTAATCATCTCAAAAATGTACTTGGAAATGCATATTATGTGATATTATATTAACTATATAGCCATAAATAGGTGTACACGTGTTCTTGAAGTGTAACCGTATAGAGTCTATACTATAGACACTAGACAGTACTGTAGCTGTTCAATTTTATTTTATTTTTTTATTGAGATTTCAAACATTGATCCCAACAGTTATATTTTTATAACTGATGAATAGAGACAATGCTATACTATACATAAACCAGTTGTTGGTTGCATAATTATTATTTGAAATGCCTAGTGTTAAAATATGAATACCTGGTCATACGTAGGTAGATAGTGTAGATAGACAACTGTGTATGATTAAAAAATAATCATAACAAATATAGGTACCTGCGATAGATAAAGTATATTGATGACAATAATAATAATTTTTTCTGATTAGTTATCGTATGCATATTAATCTAAAATAGTATATGTATACAATTACATAAGATATATTATTATGCAAAATCGTTTTAATTTTCATAATGTATCTTAGATATGAAATGTATATCTATGATATTTAATATTAAATATCATATAAATAGATAATAGCTCTACACAGCATTTGGGAAATGATAATATTTTGTGAATGTCTTAAAGTGGTTGAATAATGAATATTTGACTAATAATATTTTATAAATATTTTCTTCCTATGATAAAAAAATATTGTAAGTACTATATGATTGCATAAAAATGTTGAGTTAATATTTTTATAAAGTTTCCGTAAAAATATTTTTTGAAAATATTTGATATTTTGTAAATGTTTTCTATAAAATGTTTTAAAATATATGAACTTTTTGGTCAAAGAATATAACTAAAATATTTCATAATTATTTACGCAACTTTTTTAAATATTTTGACAACTATATTATTTTCCTGAAAATATTTTTACCATATAGTTAGGAAATATTTTTATGCTGTATGGGTAGATTATATAGACCAACCCCTGACGATTTTGAAATTAGTCACGACGCACAAATAATGACTATAAATTGAATTATGGTATACCTATATATATAGCCATATAGGTAACTATGAGTTACTTATGACTAAATCTAATAATCTTGTTCTTGACTCTATACAGGATTTAGACTGAGTTTTTTTAAATGTTAGCCCATTTATAGTTGCTTTTGATCAATCATTTCTTCCAAATTTTAATTTTAGAATTAATTAATTTATATAACATCATTCAACTATTTGCTTTTCTGACATTTGATTATAATCATTTAAATGATCAAAAAAGTGGGTAACTATTACCTACGTAATCTATAGGTACATTTATATAGGTATTGTTTTTCCTATGTTCACGACCGTAAATCCGTAAAAAATACGTATAAAATGGTTTTTGACATAAACCCGATTTACAAAATGTAAATAATAACTATCTGGTTGCCAAAATTTGCTGCAAAAAAAATCGTCGGAATAAACCACGGAAACTAATTGATATATTTTGTTAAAATAAATCCCATTTGAAAACAATATTCACAATGTCACATATTATACGGTCCGCCTAAAGATACCCCATTTGTGAAACTTGCCCGTGGCCGTATTAAAAAATCTACACTAAATCATTTTTACTGTACCTAATATAAAACCCAAAAGATTGTTTTATAAATGTACAATAATATCACATGATTCGTTATGTTTAAAAATATGTGAATATATATATATATGTACCTACCTAATTGGTATACAAATTACAAACGAATTCGATTCATTTGGCGAACAATTATATCCATTATGTTATTACTCAAAATAATTATTTAGATTTAATTGTATATTACATAATAATATATACCTCAATACTTGCATGACTGTATAATGGAGAAGCTCGGAGGGTATTTAAAAATTATAATATAAAATACAGTTACTTATATGCATAACACATTAGTCATTACCATGTACATTGTACATTGTACAGGGATATATATATACGTATAATACCATATTTTTATAGGAAATAGTTATAAAGCTATGCATTAAAAAATATAATAATAATTATATTTAAAACAAATTTATATGATTAAAAATCTAACCTGTTAAAAAAAAGGAATGGATTTAAATTATAAATAATAATTTTACAACACGTAGAATAATTAGGCTACTATTATATACCTACAGTCAGGTATCTACAGAAAAAGAAAATTAATTTGAGTAATTTAGCAGGTGAAAAAAAATCCATTTACCGGATTTACCTACAAAAATGAAAAATTAGAACTTATTAACTATATTCATACGAAATAAAAATAATAGTTAGGTGTAGGCATTAAAGTTAATAAATTAAGTTTAAATTCTACAGTTTATAATATAATCACTACCTATAGATATTTTTGACAATTTTCGATTATTCCTTATCTTATAAAAATAATTTTTACACTAACTATAGGATATGTATATTGTATATATATAACCATTGTCTTATATATATTATATTATAACTTCCTGTCTTATTAGGTATTTTAGATACAGGTTGATTCGCCAATTTTGCTCAACCCTTTTTCTTCAATTACATAGCTGTCAATTCTTTATCAGATTATTTATCTGAAAATGTCAACGTATCAAAATCAAAATTCGAACGACTAATATTTGAGTTATTTAACTTATTGTGTATAGTAAAACTGTATAAGAATAATATATTATTTCCTATAGGTTTACCTATAGGTCCATATTTATCATAATGGGTTAGACAGATAATACGGGAAATATGCAGGTAATTAGACAATATTAATTGTAAATATTAATCAATTTTAATATAAATATTAGATTCAATGTTCAATCTTTTTTATATTTTTGTAAAACAATTTTTAATGACTATTATCCTTAGGTAATGAAAATTATAATAACTGAGTACTACTCGTTCAAATTTTGGATTAGACACATCAAAATGTTCAAAAAAATTATCTACTTAATAATTTACAGTAAGAATGGAGGTTCTCATTTGAAAAACAGAAGTTTGTATCGCCACAGGAGTACAGGACACTCGTCAAATAGCACAAAAAATCTCAAGAATTTTAAAGCATTAGACTTTAAGTAGGTAGGTATATTTTAAAATTCCAAAGATCATAATTTGAATGACTTCATTATTAAAGGAAAAAATCGAAGGTGAGTATATGCTTCGTGAACCATTATGTACATATAGGTAGGTACCTATACTCCCAATTATTGTCTTGCAGATCACATCCGATGATGGGTCTCGCAGGTGCAATTTCAATCCGGAAGCGATTACCACACAGTTATTATACATGCGGTGCACATACCTACTATACCAAATAACGAATTTATAAATTGTATAGATACCTATATAGGTAATACTGTAATATGTATATATATGGTTGATTGCGAAATCGATCCGTAAGTATATATATCAGACGAAACTTAATGGCTGAAACTGCAGCAGCTTATAAGTATGTCCTTCGACATTTATATACTATATATAAGCGTATAATGCATCCACAAGAAAACGTGAAGTAATAATAATTTCACACGCGTCCTATAAGATATTAACACAATTATATTACTGAGTTACATCGAGGTCGATTCCGACTCTGCTGCTGAGAGGGTTATATACGCATATATAATTAGGTACATATTATACATGGATTCGATATAGACTCATAGTCGTTACTTTAAACACTGATTGATACGCGTCGTAAAGCCAAAGTAATTTACAATCAAACTACCTATATGGGTTGATAGTATATATATATAGATACCTACATAATATACCTATATACGAACGTCATGGACCAAATATTGTAATTAATAAACCAATAGGTATTTAATAATATATATGTTTATACCTAAATGCATTGGGCAACGGCATTCGTTACAGGTAGGTATGAACGTTTAGATTTTAAATATACGTCTTATACGTGCTATTATTATAATGTATACTGAAATATCATCTATAGATATGCGTAAGTACGCGTGCCGTTGCCCATTTGTATACAACAATATTACAGTCACGCGTGCTTATATATATAAGTGGAACTTACGCAAGACGATTTTGAAGCACCTGCAGATGTAGTAAATATAATATTATAACCTGCAAATTCCATCATCAAATTTAAAAAGGATACAAATTATAAATTACAAATAAATACAAAAAGTACCTACCTATATTTATTATATATCATTGCAACAACTCGATTAATTTGTATACTTTATTTGAAGTATATGAAATGTATAAGTTAAGTTATAATATACTTAAAATGTATAAAGTTATAAAAATAATGTAGGTAGGTACATGAACCAGTAAAACAAACATAATATTATATAGTTATATAGGTTTAAAGCCTATGTAGTATGTACCTATAGATATTTTATACTTTATATAAAAATAATGTTAGATAATATAATATTAAGCAGTATTATAACGAATGAAAAATGTGTGTTATAAATTGATTATAGTTCAAAACTCGAATGGCCCTGGTGGAAATACACGGTAAAAACCAAGACACAGACTTATAAAAAAGAAAATTAATTTTGTTTTATAATGAATTAAAAAGTTTTTAAAAATTGTACTTATGTTTGTTGTTTACTTGCGTTATATTTTAGAGTTTTACCATAATAAAATGTCGCATTTATTGGTAAACGTTATTGAGATTGCTAACGCGATTTTGTTTTTGTGTTGAAAATTTATGAAAATTAAAAATATATTATGATAGGTATATTTTAATGATATCTATTCCATAGATATTGTATCTTTTCTATTCTTCAATATAATATTTTCGGCCTTTATTATATTCAAAAGACGCGTTCGGCCAATAACGGCAGCGCCATCTACCTCTATAACTTTTTACCTTTCTCGATGAGCAAATAAAATACTTAAGGGGATTCGATACCGTGATTTTGTATTATTGTCTAACACACGCACGACATAGTATTTTAGACAGTGTTTTTTGCCAAACATACCAATTGATGTAATGAAGCGATAAAAATTCTAAAAACAGATTTGAATTTTTCGTCAAATCTACTTCAAATTGACTTTCCCGCATTTTTGATTTTTTGATTTTAACTTCTCCAAAAATTGAAATATAACAATTTTTAAATACTAGTTTTTAATATGACATTTTTA
>NC_042494.1:16712934-16714619 GCF_005508785.2 Acyrthosiphon pisum | reverse complement strand
TATTGTTACATTGACATTTGAAAAATATTAAAAATCCTTAATCACAGTTTTTTTTTTATAAGCATTTAAAGTTCAAAAATTGACAAAATACGGAAAAATCACGAAAATAAGCAAATTATATTTTGAGTTAAGAATTTATAATATTATTTCATACGTAATACAAGATTGCTTATAAGATTATCTACCTTTATAAAAAGAAAATCTCTATAAGAAAGTCAAATTAAATTTTTAAAACAATTGGATATTGATTTGATTTCTCATGTAGTAATTTTCTTATTTTGTTGTAATTCAAAAACAAATAACTGTAGATACATGAAAATTTCACTGAATGTTTATTTTATCAATTCTTATACTTGATACAATTTTCAAAGTATTTTAAATTGTTTTGAGCAGTTCACGGAAATTTCATATTTAAATTTTTTTAATTTTTTTTCTATGAATATCAATAAAGTTTTATCTGTTGGGCCAAAAAGTGTAAACATTTAATACAAGGTTCCTGATATATCGTTACAATAGCAGAAGAAAAATATTAAATATACATAGGCACAATTTTCTTTTATAAGCATTTAAAGATCGAATTTTGACAACATTTATCAAATTTAAAATTGAATAATTATTTTGTAGTTAAAAATGTATAAAATGTTCAACTTTTATATCTAAGTATTCAAAATTTAAAACAAGATTCAACGTAAGTAGTTAATTCTGTTACCAAAAAATCTAAAAAATACATTTACACAGTTTATTTTTATAGTCATTTTAAGTTCAAATTTAGACGAAATTACATATTAAAAAACCTATAGAATAACTAGGTATTTTAGTTATTTTGTTGTGATTGTATAATATTATTCATGGGTACTTGAAACTTCTACTAAAAGTATACTATTATATATCTATGATAGTATCATGGTTTGTTGTTGATGTATAACGCGTTATAAGTACCTAATGGATATTATGATATGATTAATTTGGAATTTATTATAGGTCAATTTTATTTTATACCATAGATAACTATATAATATGTCTTATACCTAGACCAGGGGCGTATTTACGGGGGCGGATATGGGGACAAATCCGCCGCCATGGCTCTTTAAATACATGTCTATTATTATATTATAATTATTAAATCGTAATCTGTAAGCTAAAATTATTGTCATCCGCCCCCTACAAAAAATACTAAATACGCCACTGACCTAGACTGACATAGGAATACTGTCTCCGCTCAGAATCGTTTTTCTTGTACAATGATATTTTATCATTGAATTCAAAATTAATACCATTCATTATACAGTGACCTACTTATAACCTACTGTACAGCATAGCGACATCCACTTGCCCACCTTTTTGTTTATTAATTTTACTTTAATAATATCATGTGAGTTCAGAGAATAATTAATTAGAGGAAGGGAGGCTATGCGTAACTTTTGAGAGTGCATGGCCACTCCACTACTCCAGTCTCCTTAGTTGAGCTTAAGTCTATAATCTATATCTGTTGTTCATTATCATATTAATTCTAAAACTTATAACTTATTAGGTAGGTATAACATTACCTAATATCGCATACATACACAATTATCTATATAATATAGGCATCTGCCATCTGGCTGTAATTGAATAAACAACTTTTCTGTTTTAAATGCAAAAAACGAAATAATATATTAAATATAATGCCATTATGTTATAAATAA
>NC_042494.1:16710071-16712373 GCF_005508785.2 Acyrthosiphon pisum | reverse complement strand
CAGATAGAATCATCGGGGAATGTCCAGGAACTGGAGTGGCGCCTAACTGGAATGGCGCCCATATAATATATAACGAGACATACTGCACCGAGGAAAAAGAGAGGACAAAGAGAGGACTAGCGGCGGACTGTCGTACCTGGGCGCCACGAGGCCGATCCCGAAGGAATGTGGTCGGCCTCTTCTGCGGTGACTGGGCCACGTTATCGTTGGGCCGCTAGGTACGACGGCTTATAGGGTATTGGTGTACTACAACGTAAAATGCGGCCGAACGGCCGACAGCGGAGGAGGAGGATGCGAACTCGACGGTAGAGATGGATAAAAAAAAACTATGGTGTGCAGCAGCGGCACTTGGAGTAGCTGCAGAAGAGGATCGGGATCAGCGAGGACGAGTTTGGAGATCAATTTCCGCCGGAGAACCACCGAAGGCACAATATCATAGAAATGCTGCCCGCGTCCGGGAAACCGATCCGTCCGTGAGTGATGACGGTGTTCGTTCTGCTATGGTCGAGGTGGGCTGCAAGCGGCCGGGCTAACGGGACTAGAAAGCTTGCAGCTGCAGATGTCGAGGTGCGCGTGCCAGAGTTGCAGGTGTCGGGACCAGGAGATGGTGACAACAGAGTCGAAGCTGAGGAGGAACAAACGAAGTGTCGGTGAAACTAAACGGGGTAAGAAGAGACGTAGCAGTTTCGAAAGAAACGCGAAATATTTATACATCACAGCAAAAGCCGGCACTTATAGATCAGCCTAACCCTTGTCTAAACTCCAAATCAAATATTACCATTACTATACCAATTACCAAACATACAACATAACAACATATTATATTATAACGTAATATAAACATATTATAGTATAATTATGAACTAAAAGTGTTACGACGTATTATAAGTTATAATATGCCATATATAACAAATAACAATATGTCGAAAAATCATGAAAATTGTTAATAATTTTCGTAAAAAGCCATCGCCATCAAACCATCTTACCCTTTTATCAGTTTCACCGTCACCTCCGAAAGTTCCTCATCCTCCTCATGTTGCCATCTCCGGGTCCGGCACGCACGGGCCGTACCTCGATCTGCAGCCGGAAGCTTTCTAGTCCGAACTGCCCGGCCGCCGCCGCCGGACCTCAGAACGAACACTCGGGCCGGTTTCGCGGACGTGGGCAGCATTTCCGTGGTGGTGGTCCTTGGGCAAAGGCTGATTTCCAGACTCGTCCTCTGTCTGATCCCGTGCAGGCTACTACTGCCGCTGCATGCCATAGAGCACGTCGAGCACCAGAGCATCCTACTCTCGCTCCGTCCAGAGAACTGCCAGCTTGGGTCGGCCGCTTGTTGTAGTACACCTCGCGCCGTCGTCGTGGCCTGACGAGAACCCCCGCGATGGTGGCTTGGTGGCCGCCAGGCGTTCTGGTCCTACAGTCCACCGAAAAATGTCCTCTCGTCGTCTTCAGTACAGTATGTCCATTAGCCGAACATTCCCTGGTATCCAAAACCAGCGTTTCTACTCGATGGTAATCGCCCGGTTAAAAAAAATTGGATTATAATTATTATGTTATTTATGTTTTAAATTAATAATGAAAAATGTATAGTTTAATATTGATGATATTATTATTATTATTATTTTGTTCATTACTTATAATATAGGTTATATACCTACTTATAACTAAAATAACTAATATGGCTATGTACACCGACACACCGTACATACATAGTATATATACATAGTACTACACTATGCCCTAGCTGGTTTGCACGCATGCGCGAAAAAACAAAATAGCTTGTATTTCGCCGCATGCGGGCAACGCATTGCGTGCAGAACAGCGTGGTCAGTATATCAAACGCACGCACTCGCCCGCACTAGCTAGGACATAGGGTTATAGTTTGTACAGAGTACAGACCCAATAAACGTTCTTTTACTTCTAAAGTATACTATTATTATCTATCAATTTATCTCTTTTAGATTTTTTTATATAAATATTTTCAACTTTGATGACCAGCTGGTGGTTTCCGAAGATTCATTCTTTAATGAACTAATATTATTGTGAATAGTTTTTTCTGTTTAAGAATCTGGAGATTGTAGTTTGCATTATTTAGTGTGTTCCTAATTCCTATACAGTATAATTTTTATAATTTTTTTTTTTGTTTTCTAAAATGAATTTAAAGCTGTCCAAAGCTGGTCTAAGTGGTCGTGTGCTATTGTGCGCCTATTTGAGTACCGCTTGTCTAAAATATTCAATGTGAGTTCGTAATTCTCATCACTGAGCATTAGATTGTTTATAAGTTTTAACGGTTCACCTTCTA
>NC_042494.1:16707984-16709408 GCF_005508785.2 Acyrthosiphon pisum | reverse complement strand
TTTGTCAGTCTAGGATATATTATTTTTAAAGAAAAACTTATGGAGAACCTTGTACCAAATTTTAAAAACTTAGTTATAAAAGAAAAAATTTTTACGATTTTTCAACCACTAAATTACTTGCAAATTTTCGCAATTTTGACATATTTCGTATAAATTTGAACTTTAAATGCTTATAAATAAAAATTGTGACAATGTATTCCTTTTATTTTGCAACTGCTATTGTAAAAATATGTTAGGAGCCTTGTATTAAATTTCCAAATCTTAGAATTAAAAAGAAAAACTTTTATGAATTTCTGTTTAAGATTATTTGAACATTGCCGTAATTTTTACGTATTTAGTCAAAATTTGAACTTTAAATGCTTATAAAAAAAAAATCGTGACTATATATTTCTTTTATTTTTCAATTGCTATTGTAAAAATATATTATGAGCCTTGTATTAAATTTTGAAATCTTAGATATAAAAGGAAAATTTTTTATGAATTTCTAGCATAAAATAATTTACGAATTTTCGTGATTTTTACATAATATGTTGTCAAAATTTGAACTTTAAATGCTTATAAATAAAAATTGTGACAATGTATTCCTTTTATTTTGCAACTGCTATTGTAAAAATATGTTAGGAGCCTTGTATTAAATTTCCAAATCTTAGAATTAAAAAGAAAAACATTTATGAATTTCTGTTTAAGATTATTTGAACATTGCCGTAATTTTTACGTATTTAGTCAAAATTTGAACTTTAAATGCTTATAAAAAAAAATTGTGCCTATGTATTTTTATAATTTTTGAATGGGAGTTAGAACAACATATGTGGACCCTTCTATTAAATTTTCAAGTATTTTGTCCCAGCTAATTTTTTTTTATCAACATTTATAAAAAAAAAATCAAAAAAAATCGATTATTTCAATTGCCTATAAATAGATTAAAAATTAGTGAAATATTTTGAAAATAAAACTATATAAAGAAAATGTCAATTTAAACAACTGGTAAAATTTTCAAGTGTCTACGACTCATACTTTTTGAATAATAACAAATATCAAAAATCGTTTGAGGCTAAACCGTTATTTAATGCGGTTTTGTAAAAATTTAAATTTCAAACACTCCTAAAAATTTTTTGTCTTAGTCCGGTTGAGTTTTTTTTACAGATATTTAAAGAAAAACTTATGGAGAACCTTGTACCAAATTTTAAAAGCTTAGTTATAAAAGAAAAAAATTTTACGATTTTTCAACCACAAAATTACTTGCAAATTTTCGCAATTTTGACATATTTCGTATAAATTTAAACTTTAAGCACTTATAAAAAAAAATTGTGACTAACGATTTTGGATTTTTTTTTATCACTGTGAGAACAACTTATAAGAAACCTTGTATTAAATTTTCAAAGTTTTCTATCCAACCAAAAATTTTTTATCGTTATTTTAAAAAA
>NC_042494.1:16706209-16707934 GCF_005508785.2 Acyrthosiphon pisum | reverse complement strand
TTTGAGTTACAGTAAAATTAAGTTTTCGTTTTTGTCAAAAATTGGTTTTGCGTAAAAATTCGCGTTTTTCCGTTATTTTTTTAAGGTTTTTCCTCTTTTGAAAAGTATTGGGAAATTTTCACTTTTGACCCCCAAAAGTACCAACTAGATTCACTTTCCTTTCAGAAAAGGTACAACTTTTGAAAATCGAAGCATTTTTACTGCTCCAAAAGTTGTCGTCAGACACAAAAAAAAAAAAAACACACATCATTGTAAAATCAATACATTCATCACTTCGTTCAGAATCTAAAATATTACATTTTCAAGTGACATATGAATTTGTATGTATTTTTCATAGAGAATTCAGTTTTTTATAATTGAGAACGCTGGTTACATGTGACAAGTGTGATACAACTGATAAATTGTTTTGATTGTTTTGAATTGTGTTATTTTTAAATTTTTAATATAATATTATTATGTCCGTAGTAAAAATTGTCTTGTGTATGTTTTTTTCTTTATTACTATTTAATACTTTGTTGTTAAAACATTTAATATTTAATATTATACAATTTTAAATTATATTACATGTGTCACTACTGTATTAGACATTAGTACTGAAAAGTTGATTGTATAACTTTATACTTTGCTTAATCAAATTTAACACTTTACGCACAACAAAATTGATATATTACTTGATTTTAAATAACCCATAACTCGAATAAATAAACTGGCTAAACAAAACCCATATTCTTTAAAATGAAGAAAACCTGAAACCACAACCTCTATTTTTATTTGAAGCACCCGAAACCATAACCTGAATAAATCATTTGGGTGCAAAGCTTTGGATTATATTAATATGTTAGGTACCTACGGATTAAAATATACCATATACAGAGATATATATAGCACAGACTATTAAAAATAACTAGGCCGCTTCGGCATCCTTATTTCTACTAAATTAAAATCAACACATCCAATAGGTAATTCAAAATTATAAATAACAAAATGTTATATTTCAAAAATTACTCTTGTGTTATAAATTATAATTTTAATTTGATAAACTTTTTTTTTCAAATTTTTAAACGATTTTTTAGGGGCTGCTAATTTTGACTTAGGGGGTGCTAAGGACCCAAAGCACCCCCCTAGTTGCGTCAATGTCATTTTTAAAAATGAATTTTAAAATATAAAACTTTATGTTCCTTCAATTTTTTTTTATTCGAAGTTGAACATAAAAAGGCAAGCAATACTAAAATTATTTTATAAATAAGCTTAAAATACTTTGGCCATAAAAACTTTGAAAAAAACCTGTATGATATCAGGCAAAATGACATAGCAGTGTTTATTATTATATTATTTTCATATTTATATTATTATATTAATTATATTAAAATATATTTCTAAAGTGTTGCTATTTATAATAAAATATTTGATTAAACTATTAAATTGCAAAAATTTTATAATTTATTTCTATTGCCCAGTATATAATGGTTGCTTATACAAATGACATAGTACGTACATTTAAAAAAAGTGTATTAAAATTATTTGTTTTTATTAAATGTACAATTAGACTTCGGAAATATGTGTATAATATAAATACAAAAAGGTATGCTGCTAAAGTTTCATGTGTTAACTAACATTATTTCTTCAATTTTTTTTTAAATTAAAAAGTGGTATGTCATATTAAGCCAGTCTCCCCTATATATAGCCTAACATTGTTTTGTATTTGTTTTATAATTATCGGGGATC
>NC_042494.1:16704318-16706109 GCF_005508785.2 Acyrthosiphon pisum | reverse complement strand
TCTAACATTATTTTTATATAAAGTATAAAATACCTATAGGTACATACTACATAGGCTTTAAACCTATATAACTATATAATATGATGTTTGTTTTACTGGTTCATGTACCTACTACATTATTTTTATAACTTTATAAATTTTAAGTATATTATAACTTAACTTATACATTTCATACTTCAAATAAAGTATACAAATTAATCGAGTTGTTGCAATGATATATATATATATATATAGAGCGATTTGTGACCGTGCTATGCTCAATCATTTTTTATGGCCTCGTTTGGACCAAATGAACATCGAAAATGTATGGTTTCAGCAAGACGGCGCAACTTGTCACACTTCAAGAGAAACAATCGCTCTGCTGCGTGAGAAGTTCCCGGACACACTAATCTCGTTGCGTGGAGACCAAAGCTACCCACCTCGATCTTGCGACTTGACGCCGTGTGATTTTTTCTTATGGGGATACACTAAGTCACGAGTTTACCAGAACAAAGTCCGAAACGTCTTGGAACTTAAGCAAGAAATTCGTTGTGTCCTCAACGAACTTGATGGGGCAATGTGTGATCGAGTGATGGTAAATTATATGGAAAGAATAATCCCCTGGTGGGCTAGTAGGGGGGGTCATATGCCCGATGTTGTTTTTCACTGTTAAACCTCAATTTATCCTGAAGAGAATGATATATTTGTAATGTTTTTTTAAGAAAAATAAATTTAATGTATAGCAGATTTAAATCCGGCGTTCTTTTTGAGACACCCTTTATAATAAATATAGGTAGGTACTTTTTGTATTTATTTGTAATTTATAATTTGTATCCTTTTTAAATTTGATGATGGAATTTGTAGGTTATAATATTATATTTACTACATCTGCAGGTGCTTCAAAATCGTCTTGCGTAAGTTCCACTTATATATATATATAAGCACGCGCGACTGTAATATTGTTGTATACAAATGGGCAACGGCACGCGTACTTACGCATATCTATAGATGATATTTCAGTATACATTATAATAATAGCACGTATAAGACGTATATTTAAAATCTGAACGTTCATACCTACCTGTAACGAATGCCGTTGCCCAATGCATTTAGGTATAAACATTAAACATATATATTATTAAATACCTATTGGTTTATTAATTACAATATTTGGTCCATGACGTTCGTATATAGGTATATTATGTAGGTATCTATATATACATATATACTATCAACCCATATAGGTAGTTTGATTGTAAATTACTTTGGCTTTACGACGCGTATCAATCAGTGTTTAAAGTAACGACTATGAGTCTATATCGAATCCATGTATAATATGTACCTAATTATATATGCGTTTATAACCCTCTCAACAGCAGAGTCGGAATCGACCTCGATGTAACTCAGTAATATAATTGTGTTAATATCTTATAGGACGCGTGTGAAATTATTATTACTTCACGTTTTCTTGTGGATGCATTATACGCTTATAATTTATATATAGTATATAAATGTCGAAGGACATACTTATAAGCTGCTGCAGTTTCAGCCATTAAGTTTCGTCTGATATATATACTTACGGATCGATTTCGCAATCAACCATATATATACATATTACAGTATTACCTATATAGGTATCTATACAATTTATAAATTCGTTATTTGGTATACCTAGTAGGTATGTGCACCGCATGTATAATAACTGTGTGGTAATCGCTTCCGGATTGAAATTGCACCTGCGAGACCCATCATCGGATGTGATCTGCAAGACAATAATTGGGAGTATAGGTACCTACCTATATGTACATAATG
>NC_042494.1:16703077-16704218 GCF_005508785.2 Acyrthosiphon pisum | reverse complement strand
AGGATTAATCATTTAATTTTTTTTTAAATATTTTATGTTTCTTATATTTATTTTATACAATGAAAGGTAGAACCCTCAAGAATAAAAAATAGTCTTCATAAAAATCCTAGGCCCTCCAATAACGGAGGCCATAGGCAGTTGCCTATCCTGCGTTATGGTAAATATGGCCCTGATTGTAAATTTTAAATTTTTGTTCAATAAAAATATTTGTTGATTATTAAAATATTTCATAATTAACTAAAACTGTAATTTTTGTAATTTATAAATAAAATAAGTTTGAAGTATTTTTACCCTTGTTGTCTTTAACTTAACGTTTTTATCTGTGTTATATTAATCCTAGATTCAAAGTTAATAGAGATTTGATACTTATTATGGACTTACATAAACATTTAAAGGTATAGGGCGTAGCATTAAAGCTTATTTTTCTATAACACTGCAATATCTATACTCATCTATCAATAATTAAGTATATACCTACCTAATTCACAGGATAACAATTTTTTTGTTGTGTATGACTATTCAAGAATGGTCAATTTCAACCAATGCATAGAAAAATATTATAGTTATTATAGAACTCTTTGTGTTCAACTTACTTTCCATACAATTATATTACCAATATTGCAGTTTACTTACTTTTTCTTCATATGGAACAGCAAGGTCATTACAGGAGATAATCTTAACCACATCTTCGGAAGATAAAGATAGGAACTCATCACTTTTAACCACTTCCCTGAAAATAATGATCATTATATAGAACATTGATTACTGAATAATATAAAGAATAAAATTAATTAAATCATACAGAAACTGTTTTTTTATTAATGTTTCAGAACTCGCTAACAATTCCGTACAGTTATGTAAGTCAGCAAACGCTCTGATGCCAAGACAATTCGATGCATCCAGTTGTTTTTGTAAAAACTCAGAACATGCAGCAATAACAAAATCTAACTGCAAGATGTTTGCTGCTGGTAATAATACCTTGAAAATCATCAGTAATACATTAAAAACAATTTTATATTAGTCTTTAACAAATTGACTTGTTAATTATACCTGTACATTTTCTTTTGTCATTATCAATTCACCAGTATAAATATAATCTACTAATATTTGTAAAACAGTAGAATCTAATTCACTTATTTTA
>NC_042494.1:16683390-16684528 GCF_005508785.2 Acyrthosiphon pisum | reverse complement strand
TCTCAGTCTGACAAAAGCGTAACATACCAAATTTACGCTCAGAAATTCAAGTTTTATGCCGTTAACTTAAAAATTAAAACAAATTGACCTATTATTATTATTATCGACTTCCGCATTCTCCATATAATCCTTTATTAAGTACTTTAAATATGAGTAGCCTTGCCGTACGAAGGAACATACTTGATTTGAAATTTTTATTTAAATTGGTAAATGGCTACATAGATTGTCCAGAACTGCTTAGTTTTATAAATTTTTATGTTCCTCAACGACAAATTAGGAATACTTACACCTTTCACAATCACTTGCACAGAACAAACTATATAATGAATTCACCTTTAAATAGAACCACTAGATTAGCTAATGAAACCCAAATTGATTTTTTTAACATTCACTCTATTGAGTCTTTTTATTATTATATTAATAGATATTATCTGTAGTCACATTAATGTTTCTATCACTCAAATTATTGTATTATTATATTATTTTTTGTTTTCTCGATTTATACTGTAACTCATTATAACTATATTTAATCTCACCTGTTATTATACACATATTAAACAATGTATTGGGCTTCAGCCCGTTTAAAATTAAATAAATAAATAAATAAATTATGAAATTTGATGATAAGAACGTTATCTGTGTTTTGTTGGAATTATCGTAAAAAAACTTCAAACAAAACACAGACAATTGCGCCAATGGTCAGTTGTTGTCTAATCGTCGCACAGTTTAGTCTTTCAATTGTTATAACGAGTGAATTGTCGTGTTACAAGTCACTATATATCTTTTAAAATGTCATATGTCACTCCTCCGGATATTTGCTTATCCGGACCACCCTTGACATTAATTAGTCCGAATAATCGGAGTTCTACTGTATTTTAAATTTTTATCGCTAATCGAAGACCAAAATATCCTCGTATTTTTCCCTAACCCACCATATTGTTATTTTGCTTTTTTTTTTTAGCTGATATTTAGTACGGAATTTGTACGAATTTGAATACATTTTTTTTGAAGTTATACGAGAATTGGTGTGGGGGCTATAAAAACAATTCGCCACCCCCCCCCCCTCTTTCCAAAACTACTTATTTCTGTGAAACTTCTATGTAGATAATTAATACAGAATTTGTAAGACTTTTAGCGA
>NC_042494.1:16676238-16683290 GCF_005508785.2 Acyrthosiphon pisum | reverse complement strand
AACACTATTTAATATTTTTCTAAAAAAACACAGATTTTCTAAAAGTTTCATATTCTAAAATATAGATTTTCTAAATCTTGTCATTCTAAAACTCAGCATTCTAAAACTTGATTTTCGAAAACATGCACCCAAATCTTATAAATTATAGCTGATGATGGTACGGAGCCCTTCGTGCGCGAGTCCAACTCGCACTTTGCCGGTTTTTTTAAATTACTTTTGGCCTCTTAAAAAGATAAATAGTAGGTATTAAATATTTAAATAAACTGTATTTTTCCAAAGGTAAAATGTGATGTTTATGTATCCATTATCCATAAGGAAATATAATTTTTTCTACAAGTTGCACTTATATTTATACACGATTGTGAGTTTTACGTATTTATGAACAAAAAGTGTACCTTTATCGTTCCTTTCCTTTTATGAAATTTTTTCATTTAAGTTATATGAACAATTTACCACAAAAATACGACGATGAATGGATATAATGGATTCGACGTATCCATCATGATGACAAGGATATTGATATTATAATCTATCTACCTTACACTGTGTCCTTTATGCATTCATAAACCCATAAGCGGAAATTCGGTGAAATTACCGGTGGGGCGGGGGGGGGGCTGAGCACTATATGCTCATTATACCTATAATGAGTAGGTATAGGTACCGCTGTACTAGAGCCGCTCGCAATTATATATTTCAACAGGAAAATTTATAAAGTTCGACATACTAAACAATTTGACCATAATTAAGTACAAACAAAGTTATGTGCCTCATCTTTAACATTTTAGATATATTCTAAATTCCTGAACAGAAATTATTAAGTTATTAATTTTTAATTTAGAATTCATAGGCGCACATAGGGGGTGCTTGGGGGTGCTTAGCACCCCCAATTTATTTCAATATTTCACCAATCATTTATAAATTATTGTGGTTTATTGGTTCAGAATTGTTTTTTCCATACCAGATGATGACAACTGTTCACGAATTCACGATTAAAACAGTATTGTGTGAATGCACGTTTCAGTGTTTCAGATTTGTCAATATGCAGCAATCATAATATTATAGAAAATTATATTATCTTACGGATTACGGTTGGGTAGGTACGAAATATTCTATTTATAACTTTGGTTATAACTTATAACTTGGATTTTACTAATATATTTAATCTGCGGGCTACGCTGAATTGAATAAATTCTGAATAACAAATATTATTAAAAGGATGCTACACACGCATGTGTGGTCTCCGTTTTACAAATGTAAAATATAGTAAAAATGGTTTTGCGCGGATAAAAACCACTATGGCTATAGTTATAGTTCAAGTTAAACAACCAATGAACCAAATGGTCCTACTACTAGCAACATTGTTTTTAATTTTTCGATATCACAAATACGAAAAAAGTTCTCATAGCTTAAAAATAAAAGTAGTACAGTAAAATGGGGTATCTTTGATAATTTTTTAGTGTTGTATGACAATTTAACTTTTTATTTTATGTATAACTTCTGTAGTATTAACGATAAAACTCTCAAAATTAAATATTAGTTACAGCTAGTTATGATCAATATTTTAACGTTTTAATTTTTAAATTTCTGAAGTTATCTTTTGAGATATCAATCTTTTTAATATGCTATCAAAGTTACACAACGGGCAACTGTGATACCTATATTTCTTAATGTGATATCAAAGTAACGCCATTTTATGAAAAAAAAATTTAATCATCATGGTACTCTGGTGAATAAAAATATATGGGTATCAAAGTTACCCCGCGAAATCAAAGTTACCCCATTCTAATAAAAAAATTAAAACTAATGTAATGCAGTTAGCTATAGTATTAAGATTAAGGGGGGTGTGGGGGACAAATCCCCCCGCGGACCTGTGTAACATAAACTATTCCAGCACCCCCTAAATGCACACCCAATGTGCGCCTATGTTAGAATTATAACAAATGGTGGATTTAACACGTTGACCACCACTGCCATGGCCGCCGGCGGTCACACGATATGCATCATCAGTACGACATGTGTATTTTTCAGTGTCATTCCAAATTTGTATGTTATAAATTGTATAAATATGTTTGAAAAAAGTTTAAAAATACATATATTACATCAAAAAATTTGTAATGATTCATACTACGCCACGGCACTTTTTTGGGTGCATTATTGTAGCGCCATGGAAAAGTTAATAATATAAAACCATATTCATTTATGACCGCCGGTGGTCATGTGGCGTGGTAGTAATGATCAACTGTGGACACCGGCAGTCACAAAAACATAAAATTAAAACATAGGTACAATTTGAAATTTATAAATGACCGCCGGTGGCCACATGGCGGTCAACGTGTTAAGGGTTTGAATAAAGTTGGCAAATCCATAATAGAGATTAGAGGTGCTTCGTACAAAATGTATAAGTCACATACTTACCCACATACCATATTAATACGTATACGTATACGAAATTATAATTTCATCAAAACTGGGATGACGCAGACGATTGCTGATAAAAAACCTGTGCGGGTATATATTACTTATTATTAATACTAATAATATACTTATATACTATACATAATTACGATCGTTCCAACTTATGATAATAAGTTAGTAAAATCTTACGAATTTAATTTAATTTTTGACCCCCCCCCCCCCATTTCCGCCTATGCATAAGCCGTTCTTCCGAATGCGATCAAATTTGGTACAAAGATAGATTAGACATTGTGGAAGAAGATAGGCTACATTTTGTCGTGAAAAAGGTAGGTACCTACCTAAATAAGAGGACCAACCCGGTGAAGTTCTAGAACAGGGATTTTGAGATTATTATTTATTATTATATTTTGTTTATAATAATAGTTGCTATTGCTAATTGGTATTATTAGTTTTAATAAATAATAATTATTATTGTTCATGCGATAAGCCATGTGTAGGTATTGTAGTACAGAATGTCTCGAGTTCCAACCACGGTTTCGATGAACCAATTTTCTTGCATTTTTTGATACTTTAGAGTTAAATTTATTACCTATATACTTATGCGCATGACGTACGCATCACGCAGTAAATTGCCTACTTTATAATATATACTGCTCGCATAATCGCAAAAACTTAGCAATAGCAACGCGCATTGCTGTGTCAGCTATATAGGTACATAGTAGGTATACGCCTATATATCTGCAAATTTTGTTTTTTTATAGCTTATTATTTTAATCTATTTCTTCCTAGCCGAAAAGTATAAGATAGTTCTTATTTTACCATAAACCTCTTTTTGTTATAAATTATAATGCACAAAATGAAAAAAAAATTAACTTTGAGTTATATATTTATATTCGAATGTTTGAAATAACTTTATAATCTAGTTTTACGTGGTTTATTAACAATAACATAAAAATAAGTACAATAAGTAAATTCTGATTTCACTAAAATGTTAAGCATATACCTACTAAAAAAAAATTTCAAAATTTTAAATATTTGGAATTTTAATTTATAAACCTAAAAATTTTTGGAAAGTTTCTGAAGTTTTTAGAACATAACTTCCAATTGAAATTTGAGTGACTTTTTTTAAAAGTACCTACCATCAATTTAAGCGTGCAAAAACACATTTTGAAAAAAAAAATTGCTTTAGTTTGCCTTAAAATTGTGCTATGAAATACCTATAATTTATTTAAAAGGAAACAAGGTAAAAAGTTTGAAGTAAAGTCCTACGAAAAAAGTCTGTATATATTATATATAGGTATTATATAACAATATTTAATATAATTATTTATTTAAAAAAAAATTCAATAATTATAATTTTTTATCTCGGTCTAGTTCTAAAATTATGACTTTTTTTCCGTTGACTTTTTAACTACAGACCTTGACTTTTTGTAGTCTACCTTTAAATGTATTGTTTTTATTCAAATTGTTGAAAATATGTTAAGGGGACGAGCCATTATTTCGAACTACCGAAAGTTCCGAATTATTGAATGTTTGAAATATTTAGTTTAATATTTTGTTGTCTAAAAATATGTGTAGGTACCTAAACGTGTGTACCCTATCGTTCTATCAGGTAAAAATATTGTTATGTACACGTTATGTGTTACGGTCCAGTTCGGTACCAGCCCAATTTATAATTGTATTACTGTATTAGTTATCAATTATTATAATCAGGGTGACGGAAATGGGGGGAGGGGCTTAGGGGGCCTAGCCCCCCCAAAAAATCACTCAAAGCCCCCTTAAAAAATAATAGTATACCATTCTTAAAAGTATATACCTATAAAGTATAATTTAAAAAAAAAATGTGTTGGGACTTGAGCCCTCCCTAAACATTTTTCCTATTTGCACCACTAGACCTGGAGTACAACAGGGGACCGGCTATTTTAGGAGCCCGTTGAAATTAATTTGTAACTTTTGAAATGTTGATAGGAATATGCCTTATTTTATGATATAAATGTATATTATAATAATATATTTAGTAGAAATCGTGGGAAACTATATTGTATCGCTTGTAATGGGTTGTATTTTACAGGAAGTTTTGTATAGGCCCCCGCAAAACATTTAGTACAGAGATCCAACATTTTATGGGAGGGCCTGTTAACAATGATACAAAATTTAATCATCATTATTAACATTCTAAATTTCTGACATTTTGTAATTTTGATACATGTGATAGGTATATATAATATTATCTAATTTGTAAATTGTATTAGTATATAACATGGAAATATAATAGATTATATATATTGTATAGTAGTTTTGAGACTTTGAGAGAATTCTTGAATAAATTAATAATAACATATTGAAAACATGGATAATGAGTAGCCAGTAGGAAGTGGAAGTAACTGTTGGAGTAAATGTAACCAATCACGCTATAAACTGAACGTACGTATACACCTACACATATTACAGAATGTGCTCCAACTAAATACTCTCAGGCAGACAGACCTCAGTTTATCAACTGAAAACGATAGGTACGATTTGCTGTTCGCGCTTTCACGCTTTCACATTTATTAGTTTATTAGGTACTTGTAGTTTGTCATAAGCCGGTTAAATTATTTTTATTAAGCTTGGCATTGATTGAGCAACTAGCCTATATTTAACAATTTAATATTTATTAAAAATAATATTGTTTAAATGTTAAATGTGTAAAAAAGTGTGTGTATTTTTTATTTGATTTAAATCTTACTATCTTAGTTTTGTTCAGTTGAGTAATGTTCAGCCATGTTTGGTAAAAATAATGAAGAAACCGTTGGATTATTAAAAGTTTCAGCCAATAAACTAGATGGGAATACAAAATATGGGTATGTGACTTACATTATAACTAATATTGTCTATAATAATAATTAAAAAATTATGGAATATGAGTATTTATGACTAACGATAAGCAATGGCACCAGCAGCCAGCAGGGGGTGGTTTATGGGGCCACCTCCCTTGGTATTTGTTAACTATTCGTAATTTAATAACATCCATAGATAATTTGACATATCATAATATCAATGTATTGTATCATACAGTTTATAAAATATTTCTGGAATAAAAAAATATTTATGATAAGTTTAATAAATAGTTAATAACTGTTAAAATAAGAGATACTTAAAGACTTATTATAGAACGTCTCTATTCTAAAATATAATAATATAATATTATTTATATACAACTTAAGCCATTGGATTTTAATCTTACCTGAATGCAATTTTATTCTGCCGACGTTCAGGATGTTGTCTTAGTCTGACAAACGCATAACATAGCACATAATTATACGTTCTGGATAATAAATTTATCCATTTAACCCTGTTATATTTAATATTAAATAGAATGAGTATTGATCTATAACTCAATTTAGAAGGAAGAATAATATTATCTAATTAATCACATAGGGTTTTTTATATTTTTATTTTAAAGCTAGTTATAAACATATTAAAATGTACCTACAAACAATTTACAATGTTAAATTAAATAATTATAGGTAGTCAATTCACTCATTATATTAAACATAAAAGTTTTAAATTGATTATTCTGAATCTTTTGTAACGTCGTCGGATGCCCTCTTGAGTACTTACCTACTAATGATTTTGTTTATAATCAGTGTTGTTATTATAATAATTTCTAATATTCTACTATACCTACCATAATATGCCGTAATATGGCGTAATATATATATTTATATGTATTTCAATTTTAAACTCTAATTATTTTATTTAAATTGTTTTTAATCATCAAAATTGATATCATTGTCTTATACATTAAGTTTATTAAATCATTTTCAGTAGGTACTATTTTTAATTGTAATTTTTTTTTTATTTTAAAAATATTCATAGGTATTAGGTAATATAAAACTGTGATATCATACTAGACCCTAGATATTAAAAACAGTTTTTATTTTACAAGATAACATTTTGTACAATCGTGATTGCACTGAGTGAAATAACATTTAAATTGTAGATGCCTACATTTTATACTTTAATTTGGAAGTTTTCTATTAATTATGATGACAATTTTATTTTATTATTGATGAATAAGTTATATATTAAGATCTCGATAAGGCCAAAACCAGGCCATTGGTCCTATACTCCTACTAGTTTCTCCAATATTAAATTAAATTATATACGTATATTTCATAAGTCATAAATCATAATGTATTTATACAATTATAGGCTATAATTTATTGCTATTTTTATAATAGAATATCGTTTTGAAAATCATGTTCGTTTCAGATAAATAAGACAACTGCTGAATTGCAGCGTATCAGTTATAATTTCAATATTCATTATACCTAGTTTAATCTTTGGAATAAAGCTGATAACCTATTAAGTATAAGGTTAAAAATATTATCTAAGATTTTTGTCTATATATTATTATAGCAAGTGACGTTATTGTGTGTACAAATATCTTATATTTTGGTACCTAGTACTTATTAGGTAGGTAGTAGGTACCTACATTTGCTATCAGTAAAGCAAGCATATTTTACTGATAATTTATTTTATGTAATTCACAGATATATAAACATGTTTATATATCTATGATGTAACATGTAACTATACCTATTATTACTTATCGTATAAACCTTTAAATATATTAAAATTTAATGATAAAA
>NC_042494.1:16672320-16676138 GCF_005508785.2 Acyrthosiphon pisum | reverse complement strand
TTATACCGTAATAATATATTGAGTATATACCTACAAGGGATACAAAGGGATTATTGGGGCTTCGTAATTATATGATATACCTATGCAATAAGGGAATTTTGTTATTATTATTATTTTATAATATTTTGCATGTAATATGTATGATGATTTGGAACGTGGGAAGTTTGGGAAGTTTCAAAACGGACCCCCGTAGAATAGAAATTAATTAGCGACCCCTGCCCCCTGGTCTAGAATGTAGATAGCCGATTAGTAATTGGAAAACAAAAGTTTAGTGATTGTTAATTGACTTTTTTCCTTGTGTGAGGCCTTTTATAGCCGTAAGTCATAACATAAAAAAGATATGTGATTAATATAGTATAGGTATATTGTTAATTGTATTATTATAACTATATAGGTACTCTTGTATAATATTTTAGACTTTTTCAATTAATTAACTTTTTCCTAGTGTAGGACCTTCTTTATCGGGACTTTTTTTCCAAGTGTGGAACTTTTTTTCCGTGAGTCTGTAGATTATATTATTATAACGACGATGAGATAAAATCGTTTGAATGGGTTAGCAATTTAGCACTAACTATTAAATATTCATTGTGAAATTAATGTAAATTAATGTAAAACCAGAAGACGTAATAGATTTGTTTACTAAACAACATTCTAGGCGTTTACAATTCTGTTTATAATATTACTACCTGTAGCCTGTAGGTAAGTACAATTTTGTTTGTATACTTACAAATGTTTTTAATTGTATACTAATACAACTAGGTTAATGTACCTATACTGATACATTTTATGCAATTAGTACACGTATATTTATTGTTCATTTTAATTAATAAATCATAAATTTATAGGTACCTACCTACAGGCTACAACCAACTAATATTTGTTTTTACTTTTTATCATAAATATGTATTTAATATTATTTTTTTTAAATGTTGCCCATCCCCCCACCAAAAAAAAAACAACAACAAAATCCTAAGTCTGTCACCGTAGCAGTTAAATGGGTTGCCCCGTATAAATCATATAATATAAGTAAATGATATATTTTGTAGGAAGGTACTTGAAAAATTAAAGTTACGACAGTGTAGAACACTGAACCGTTTTCCGACGTGGTTATGAACGTATAAAATACATAGGTAATATATTATTATGATCAAGTACATAAGTTCATTAAACGATGAGGCGTTTTTCTATTAATGTACCTGCGTCAATGTGCAAAACTGACGCTGTCGGCGGCATTGGTGATGACTGATGAGTCATACAATAACAATAAAAAGCAATAACAACATTATTCAAATATTCGATGATAGCTAAGTTGTTATTATGTGTTTCAGTCTTCAGTGTTCACCAGGCTACGACTCGCGCCCAATCACGCGTTATCACTGACCGGGACCGGACATTTAAAATTTCGATTTTCAGCGTTTTCCGTCCGTGCGAGGTCAAGGAACGCGAACCGAGTCGTTACGAAACATTTCACAATATTCGATCTCTTCTGTGATAACGTCGCTTTCATTTCTAGTCGTTGTAATCGTAAGCGTAACTCGTAACAACCGTAAGTCAGTTGTCACTTGTCTTGGATTTTGACCACTACGGCAACTGACGCCGACATTTTTGGCTTTTATTTTGTGCTTGGATCAACTCTCGGAAAAATGGCCGGTCCGGGTGAAACCGCCGAACTCTACGGTCGCGTGAAAGCTGCCACGGACAAGTTTTTCGTCACTCTGCGCGAAGCCAGGAATCTTGAGACCCAAGGCAAAACGAATCTGGTGAGTCTGTAGTTATTATTCTAATAATATTATAATATTGAACTCAGTAGCGTATTTAGGATTTTTTCAAGGGGGAGGGGGTGATATAAAATGTTTAATAGACACATTCAGTATACACATGATATTATAATATTCATATTAATATATACATGTTGTATTGTGTACAAAATTTGGTCTTCAGGAGGAATATGAACCCCATATCCCCCCGTAGATACGCCACCGATTGAACTGTACTTACTGATATCTGTTTGTAGGCTTTGCTGGAGTACGAACAGTGTCTGAACATCATCGACAATGTCTTTTCGGTTCCACTGACTCGTCCAACCGACCTGAGTCTTGAATGGACAGAGGTTGACAACATACTACAGTACTTGAAAACTGAAAAGTAAGTGACCAGAAAAAAATCACAATTTATATTGTACTGTAACGACATGTTTGCTTCAGAAAAGAGATTTTAAACCGTATCGTTGAGCTGCAAAGAGATAGTGGTTCTAACATGGCCGTTGACTGCAGGCCAATGCAAAGTCCTCCATCATATCAGGAAGCCACACGTTCGGACGAAGAGCAATCTTATATTTCAGAACCTCCAGTTTCATACAACCAATTATCAGCAATGCTCAATGACTTACGTGTCGACATCGAACAGAGTTCAATGGCAATCCTTTTAGTTAGCTGTGATAATTCGCAAGTATTTTTCATTGCCGCTGATGGTCAAGTAACATCGCCATCAGAGAAATCAAATGTTAAAATTTTTATGCTCGAAGGTAACTACATATTAAATTTTATTTAACTTAATTATTATTATGTCTAAACTTATTTGAGAATATTATAACACTATTTTGTTTAGGTACAAATGCAGAAAGCACACAACGATATTTCCTTTGTATTGAGGATATTTACTATCCACTTGTCGCAAATGGTTCACCATGTCTTCGAACAGAGTTTGGGGCATTTTTGTTTCCTGATATTGAAAATAGAGACTCGGCTATTGGTGTGTTAGTTCTTCCAGAACATTTGGAACTTTTCACAGATGTATTAGAAGATATACTTAAAAAATCATTGAGAAAAGAGTCTGGAAAGGCCCGAGAAAAAGGTCACAACATCTCAGCAAACATTATTAAGGGAGCTACTTTTCTATCAAACGGATTAGTGAAAGGGGCTGAAAAAACAACAAATTTCATGAACAACTCTACTCCTGGCTTACTCAATTATATTAAACCTTCTCAAAGTGATACAAATGTCTGTTCTCCCATGAAAAAAGGTGTTAAAGTTGCTAAAAATGTGACGGGTACTGCTGCAGATGTAACATGTTATGTCGGTATGGTATAATATATCACTTATTAAGACCAAGTTTCTTAATTTTAAATTAATATGAAAATGTCTCTATTAAGCTGGAAAAATAGGTACAGCGTCATGTGTCGTTGGAAAATTCCTCGCACCACATGTTCATAAAGGCGGAACTAAGATTTTGACGGGTGTTACTAATATGGATAAAAATGAAGCGTCCCAGAAAATGACAAATGTATTTGATATAGCGGCAGGTGCAATTGAAGGTTTTAGCATTGTCTATGATGGACTTGAGAAATCTGGAATAATGCTGGGTAACAGTATTTCAAACAATACTGTTCTTATAGTTCATCACAGGTAAGCTGAGATATTATAATATAACTGTTGGAATTTTTGCAATTTCAAAAAATATTTTTATAGATTTGGCAATAACGTTAGTGAAGTCACTCAGGACACATTTGACACAGTTGGCCATGGGTTACGATTCACTAGAAGTATAAAGGAGTTGGGTCCCAAAAATATTGTAAAATCTACTGTTAAAGAAACTGGACGTGCCATGATGGTACCTGAGAATGATTAGAATATTTTCTGTGACTATGGAACCTATAGGTATGAAACTTTTCTGTGATTAGTATTTTTATATCTTTATTGTTGTTAATTTCATAATTTTATTATTAAATAATCAAAATTATTTTTATAGAAAAATAGTTAAGTTACAAAAAAAAATATGTTGGTGTGATAGATCTATTATTATTATAATTATTTTTTTTA
>NC_042494.1:16669861-16672220 GCF_005508785.2 Acyrthosiphon pisum | reverse complement strand
ATGTTACTTCTTAAACAACACATTTTTAGTAAATCTTAGTAGTATATTGCTTATAAATCAAACTAGTGCAATGAATTATATTGTTGAAACTTTATAATTTATACAATTTTATACTGGATTTGGATTGTTACAAGTATTATTGTTGGTTATTGCTAAATATTTTTATAAAATACATACAATTAAAATGTTTATGAAATTTGTGTTCTTTTTCCTTAATATAACTTTTTTTTTTAGTATAGTAACAATAAATTGTTAACCAGAGATAAATTTTAATGAATTTTATCTTGTTTATAATTTCATTATAGGTATGTTGTTATATGATGTTTTTATCATAATTTGTGTATGGAAGCACTTTTTAACTTGATATTTTTTAAATTATGTTTTAACTTATAATATAAATAATACAGCGGCTTATATTAATCACATTTCAAGCTAGGTATATATTTTTTTCAGACAATATTTTCTACTATTATTTATATTATTTTATAAACATTATTTATTATATATTTAACATTTAGATTAAATAACTCTGAATAATTTAGAAAGTTACAACATTCATTTCAGTTTTGTCTAAAACATACTATCTATATTGAAATTGTTTTAATGTGTTGAACCCTTATCTTCTTTTAAAAGAAAATAAACATTAACATCTCCTTCGGGTGTCTTCACTATTTCTTTATATGAAATCATAAAAACAGCAGATACACCATACAAAAGCAATGGTATTCCTGAAAAATCACATTATTTATTAATGATAAAAAGTCTTAAAAAACCATTACATATTATAGGTACATATTTTAATACCAATAATATGGGTTCGTTTTCAAATATTACATTTCTAGTCTTTTAGAATACAAATTTTTAAACAATATTTTGAATAAAACCAGTTATTTGTATTAAATGCATGGGAAAACTAAATAGCATGCCTCGTCTATAAGCAGCAAAATGTATTAAATAATTAAATTCAAATTGAAAAAATTAAAAAAAAAATGAATAAGAATATAAAATGGTGTAAGGTATTATTTATGGCAATTTCAGTAGAATAATTTAATGATTAAAGTTCAATTGATAAAAATAATCTAAATATTTTAATAAATTTAATTTTAAGCTGAAGCTGAAGCAACTTATAAAAGAAAAATGAGAAAACATTAATTTCCATAAAATAACATATTTATTACCTAATAATTAATCATGATCCACAATATTGCATTATATATTATGCATATTATTATGTGTAAATGGAATACAATAAATAATTTCATAAAACTAATGCTTAAATTGGATAAAAATTAAAAACTATTAATAACTATAAATTAGCAACCAGTTGGGCTTCTGAATTTTTTTTAAATAAATTGTACTATAAATCTTGGATAACACTTCTTAAAACAACTATGACATTGATATTTATTTATGGTGTTAATATTCACACTTTATTAACTATTTAAATCTGAATACGATAAAAAAATATAACGTCTTGGGCTTTTGTGCAACCGTTTATTGCAAATCGCAAATCACAAAAGCATTGTATAGAACTGTTAGCTCTCTAAACCGTCAGTTGCTCACCCAGATTGACGATCTTTAAAATATTAAACAATCGGTCCTCTACTCGCAGGTCTTCGTACGGCCTTTTGGTGCAATGGTACTTTATGTATGGGAAACAGCCGGAACGTAAAATGTGATAGTTTGAGTCGCCAGTTTTCCAATTGAAGTGCGACCGGCCCCTTTGGTCGTCGATCACCGAAGTGTATTTAACGAAAAATGACGTCCACGGTGGCTCGTTAGTTTGCCGCAAATAATTCGTGAGCACGGTCGAGGCCTGAGGGAGCCGGTGCCGTCCGATCAAATTTTGCAAAACATTCAACATTTCGGCATCGTCTTTCGTCACGGACGACCACACACGATCGTCGTGATAACACTCCTACCATAGATAAAAGATAGAGTGAAGCCAAGGTATTATATAGTATTAATCACGGCTATAGATACTATAGCCGATAGATACTTCATATCTATAGCCGTGGTATTAATAGTATTATACGGACGAGCGTCTAGAGCACGGACGTACATATGTACGTACGTGGTCTAGAGACAGCGCTTCTTATCTGCACAATTATTATCAATATTATCAGTATCACACTATCACGATGGTTGCCTTATCACATAATCAAATTTTGTGAACGTAATTACATAATTATATTCTTCATATTCTTGGTAATTATAACGGAAAAAGATAAACAAATAATTAAATAACACAAAACAAAACTGGTTTCAATTTTTCAAAGAAATATTTAGTCTATTTCTAAAATTAAATATGTAGGTATTAATAGAATAATAATTGTATTGCCAATATCTAATAGTGATG
>NC_042494.1:16668660-16669761 GCF_005508785.2 Acyrthosiphon pisum | reverse complement strand
CTTTAAATGCTTATAAAAAAAAACTGTGACTAACGATTTTTAATATTTTTCATCTGCCTTTGAAACAATATACTAGGAGCCTTCTATTAAATTTTCAAGCTTTTTTATCCAACAAATAAAATTTTATTGATATTTTTAGAAAAAAAACTAAAAAAAAATGGAAAATGAAAATGTCCGTAAAGAGCTCAAAATAAATCAAAATATTTTCAAAATTTTACCGTGTATAGAAAATGCAAATATAAACAACCTGTGAAAATTTCATATATCTACGGTCATTTGTTTTAGAGTTACACCAAAAACCAAAATCGATTTTTATTAAAAATCGATTTTGCGTAAAAATTCCCGGTTTTCCTTAATTTTTCTTTTGTTTTTCACGTCGCTTTTGAAAACTACTGGGAAATTTTTACTTTTGACCCCCCAAAGTACCAACTAGATTCACTTTCCAATCATAAAAGTTACTGTTGAAGAAAATCGAAGCAGTTTTACTGTCCTAAAAGGTGATGACAGACACAAAAAAAAATAAAAAAATAAATAAAAAAAAAAAAAAAAAAAACACACATCATTGTAAAATCAATACATTCATCGTTCCACTCAGAATCTAAAAATGTAACAAAGTTAGTGACTGCAGTCGATTTGTACAAATCAATCAAATACATAAAATAAGCGAAAAAATATTGTCAGAGGTCATCTATCCCCATTGCTTCAATGATTTAGAAAATGTGTAAGAATTATTAACATTTATTAAGGATGTAAAATATTAAATACATGGAGATTGGAAGATAAATAATTCTATGAAACAAACAAAATTATATTGTTTTTTTTTAAACTGGATATTGGAGACTGTAGTCAATTTTGAATTACAAACCAAATAGACTAAATACAATTAAATACAGAGTTAATAAAAAGATCATCAGATATTATGGGTTAGATATAGCAGTTAATACTAAAAAACAGATATTTAAATAAGTAATGAGCTTAAAAATGAGAGCAAAAAAATAGTCATAGTCATTACTCATTAGTCATTACTATGGCCCGGGATTTATATGCAATAAAAATCTATAAAATATGCCGATTCATATCATAAAATATGCAAAAAATATG
>NC_042494.1:16639897-16668560 GCF_005508785.2 Acyrthosiphon pisum | reverse complement strand
TCTTGGATAACACTTCTTAAACAACTATGACATTGATATTTATTTATGGTGTTAATATTCACACTTTATTAACTATTTAAATCTGAATACGATAAAAAAATATAACGTCTTGGGCTTTTGTGCAACCGTTTATTGCAAATCGCAAATCACAAAAACATTGTATAGAACCGTTAGCTCTCTAAACCGTCAGTTGCTCACCCAGATTGACGATCTTTAAAATATTAAACAATCGGTCCTCTACTCGCAGGTCTTCGTACGGCCTTTTGGTGCAATGGTACTTTATGTATGGGAAACAGCCGGAACGTAAAATGTGATAGTTTGAGTCGCCAGTTTTCCAATTGAAGTGCGACCGGCCCCTTTGGTTGTCGATCACCGAAGTGTATTTAACGAAAAATGACGTCCACGGTGGCTCGTTAGTTTGTCGCAAATAATTCGTGAGCACGGTCGAGGCCTGAGGGAGCCGGTGCCGTCCGATCAAATTTTGCAAACCATTCAACATTTCGGCATCGTCTTTCGTCACGGACGACCACACACGATCGTCGTGATAACAGTCCTACCATAGATAAAAGATAGAGTGAAGCCAAGGTGTATTATATTATCTATGAGCTGTGGACGGCCGCCATTTTGTCGTTGGGCAAAACATTAATATTCATTCATTATACAATATACATTATACAACCCCTTGGGTGCGTTCGACATGGGCGCTTTGAACGCTTTAAGCGCTGCCGCGTCGTTCGTCTTGGCGCTTTGAAACGCTCAGACTACAACCGTGACGTCACGGAAAATAGGTGGTACGTCATGAGTTGACGCTCACGGTCGCTTAACAAATCGAGGTAGTGCAGTGAAAGCGTGAGCGCTATTTCCCAAGACGAACGCTCAAATGTGAAATGATAACAAGATTAATTTGACGATAACCGTAAACCGTTTCACATTCACAACGTTTTTAATATTATATTCAATTTTTTAGCTGTTATTTGTTTATACATTTTTTGGAAAAGTTTTAAAAAAATCGTAAATTCAAAAACAAAAATAAATTAATTAAAACTGATAACCGGCGTAGTGATCTGATAACGTCGCAACGCTCACGCAACCAATATTCGCGTTCGTTATTAGGAATAAACATCGTTATTAATGGTAAAATAAAACAGTGAAATATGTAAAATTATTTATGTATTTAAAAAACAACAGGTTTAGAAATAATCAAATACCGTACAATTTCCAAGCGACCTTGTAGCTTCAATTCGTGGCGGGAGTTCGCTATAGATATATCTAGTAGGTACTATATAGAAATCTGTGTATATCAGTGTTTACCAACCTTTTTACCACCACGGACCACTTGGACAATATTTTATAGGTCGCGGACCACCTCAATTTTACGAAAACTAGGAAGACTTTTTTTTTATATTATGTAATATAAATTTATAAATAAACGACGTAATATACACGCGCCGCGTCATGGATTCGATGATAACGATTGTCGGTTCATAATATTTCGACTGCCTCACTTTCACGAATAAGGGCCCGTTTTACAATCATAGTTTAAACCTCGGTTACGCTTGAACCACTGATTTTACCGGCCGAATTCGATGGTTTAACCGGAGTTCAACTATTGTAAAACGGGCCCTTAGACGTTATATACAATAAGACTACTGAGTAACTGCCTTCTTCGTTGGAAGTCCAGAAAAAACCAGTTACAAATTTTGTATCACACCCCAAAGGAAAAATGAAATATTTTTAAATTTTGTAGGTATGGCTCGCGGACCGTAGGTTGGGAACCACTGGTATATATAGTACCTACATAGACCACGGGGAAATATCTAATTTGTCCAAACTTGAACTTCAAGTAACTATAAAAATAACTGTTTATACATTTTTTAGATGCTTTTAGTTACAGTATGAACTACTAACGTGGAACCTTATTTTAAATTTTTAATCCTTAGTTATTTTAATTTTTTTAAGTGCAAAATAATTTGTACATTTTCAATATGATAAATTTTATAGAAATTTAACCTTAATTTTAAATGCTTAAACAAAAATCCAATTAAAATCTATTAAAAAACTTCTAACTCAAAACAATTTGCAAATGTTTGTGATTTTTACGAATTTTATCAAAATTCGAACTTCAGACGCTCATAAAAAATTATTGAAGATTATGTTCAACTTTTTTTGATTTCCATTAACAAGTTACTACGAGGAGTCGAGGAACCATGTATGACGTATCACATTTTCAATTTTTAACCGACCGAACATGTTTCATTCATTTTTTTTTTTGTTTTTTCCAACGCTTTTAAAAATTACTGCGTAGTTTAAATGTTAACCTCCCGAATACACCAACTACCCACTAGATTCACTTACCCATCGGAAAAGATACTGAAGTTGAAAATCGAAGCTTATTGTTTCTCGACTACTTAAGTAGTATCGGCGCATAGGTATTATCGTGTACACAAACAACAAATTTAAAAATAAATACACTTGCTCCTCTCAGAATCTAAAAATAGTTCTGTTTTAATTGCGTGGTTTATTAGTGTAGGTCGGAAGCGATCGGTGCATACGACAATACAGCTGAGTATTAGGTCCATTGATTTATATTTTATCATATTATAATATCAATCATCCATGGCAAACGCCAATCATCATCTTTCGTCGATTCACAATTCTAATAATTTCAATGAACAAAAAAAATATTAATACCTAAGCCAACAATAAACGGACAAGTATTTTATAATATACAACATGTTTACTCGCATATTTTATTCTGCTCAAGTTGTTTTGCTAAAATACAACTCTACCCCTCCACCACAAAAAGCTCAAAGTCCGGAATTCCTGCCTAGGGGCAGTGGCAGGATAATTCATTTTTAAAATGTCTATAAACTTGTGAACTAGTTTGTATGGTTAAATTTGGCATGCGACAAACAACTTGAATAAACTCAAAAACCAGATTACATTGCAGATCACAAAGATGTGTCGGGACAACTAGGTAGAGTCGAAAAGTTAGTATTAGGAATACTATATTTACTAAATTATATGGTTTTGACCAAATAAAATATATGGGTCTAAAATTATATTCGATCATAATTCATAACCAATAGGCAATAGCAACCTTACAATTTATAAACAAAAATATATTATGATAGATGGTGCAACTATTGTATGTATTTTTGCATTCCAGATTTCCTACTTTTCTGTTGGATTTTTCTAAAATGTTCTTTCTTACAAACCTTGTCTTGACAATTACGAACACAACAATAAATGAATCAGTCGAATCGGTCTCGTAGTTTCTGAGATTAGCCGTTTCAAGGTATATAAAATATTGATAAAAGTAGAACCCATTCAATTTTGTTTTCCATTTATTTAACTCTAGTTGATTATTTTCCATAATATTTTGTTAAACGTTGACCACCAGCTGGTGACCTAGGTCAACCTAACCTGGCCTCCGAGTAAATGTATGAATGTACTTATGTACCAACAACCAACTATATAATTTAATCTGAATTTTTTTATTGCTTCATAAAATGTGTTCGCCTGCGGGTTAACACGTATGTTTTCCTTCCATTTTATTTTTCATCAATTTAACTCAAATGATTTTTTAATATAAATATTTTAAACTTTATCAGACATCTCGAGAAGACGTCTGAATCATAATTCTTCAATAAGCTAATTATTGTGAAGAAGTAATTTGGATTTAGGAATCTGGAGATTGTAGACTGCAGTTTTTAGTGTGTGTTTCTATTGTATCATTTTTTCTACATTTTCTTTGGTTTCTTAATTTATTTGCTTTTATAACTAACTATATTTTTTAAGCCATGATCACTCGGTGCCATCTGAATAATCTTTATTTAATGGACTGATTACAAATTACAATCAATAATTGACTCGCTGTGTTCAGAATTTCAGATATACTCGTATTTAAATGTGAATATACAATATCGGATAAAATATATATGTACATTGCATGTACCAGGTACCTACATATATCGGCTATATCGTAATATATTAATATGTCTCCGTATTCACCGAAAACATGTGGTTCTTCCACGCATTCGAATGGATCTATGAAATGATAATTGGGTGGTTACGGCGGGGTACGACCTGTCTCGGATAATTATTCTCAACCACTGTCTGTCACGAACGAAGTACCTACCTATACTTGCAATGAGCTGAAATATATAGTTATTTTTTCTGTGTTTGTTCAATGAAACGACTTCAAGGTCTTTGTTAATGTTTATCAGTTATCACAAGTGGGTATAGTAGGGACTAGGGAGATCATGTCAATTATTTATCTATATATGAATATAGATCACTATATGCATGATAGGTACCACCTCCTTCTTCAAGAGGAGACATGTGAGGTCTTCACTCCCAGTGTAGTGGGACCTAGTTGGAAACCGGATGACGCAATCGTACGGGAAAATGGCGATCGCGTAGAACCACACACAAATTCTTATTTGTTTGCACTTTGCTATGAATCGAACCGATGACTGTGTGAGTCGCAGTCAACTGCGTGACCATTGGGCTACTATCTGGCCTCAAATATAGTTATGGATAATATTATTAAATACTTCAGTATTGTACTTATTTTGCCTATACAATTCGCCGGGCAACCCATTTTGCTTGTGCGGAAAACTTAAAACAATAACATTATATTATATTCTACTGAAATATATAGCTGATGTATTACTTGATGACTGGTGTTTGTCGGTGGATAGTAATGACTAGGGCCCGGATTTATATGCAAATGCATGTTCTTCTACAATTCACCAAGAACAATTTTGATTATAAATGTCGACGTTTTGTAATGTGTAGATTCTATGGTTCAATTTTTTTTTTGCATATTTTAGCATATTTGAATGAAAATGCATATTTATTGCATATTTATTGATAGTTGCATAAATGTTGCATATTCTACAATTCATAGAATTTACATCTGTAAAGATACCTACTGTCGATTATAAATAACACATTATACATCCACAAGTGATAGTCAATCGACATCATCGTTATCGACGGCCGACGAATGACGACAAATATTGGATTTTTTAGTGGAAAATGTATTATTACCCAAACATGTCCACATTAGATAACAGTATAGTATACTGTACAATACATATTGGGTAACACAGAGTTTAGTTTGTATGGTCTTTATAGTGCGTATAGTGTACAGTGTACGGTATATTTTGTTTAAAAAATTTAACTTGCTACTTTTATTTTTATATAATGCCTAAAGTAAATAATGCTTCCCGGTATACGTAAATTAATATCCAAACATATTTAAAACAGACGGAAATATTTTATTTTGCAATTTTTGTTTCAATTCGAAAACTTGAAATCCATATTTATTACTTCATGCTGGTACTCGTCCAATAATAATAATTTAATATAAATAGTAATACTTTAATTAATTTATTACACTTTTATACTTAAAAAATGTCATTTAAAATGTTATTTTGCATTTTTTTATTAATAAACAATTTTTATACCTAATATATTGTTAATTTGTAAGAAAAATTCAATTTGCATATTTTTTGCATATTTATGATATGAATCGGCATATTTTATAGATTTTTATTGCATATAAATCCGGGCCCTAGTAATGACCATGACTATTTTTTTGCTCTCATTTTTAAGCTCATTACTTATTTAAATATCTGTTTTTTAGTATTAACTGCTATATCTAACCCATAATATCTGATGATCTTTTTATTACCTCTGCATTTAATTGTATTTAGTCTATTTGGTTTGTAATTCAAAATTGACTACAGTCTCCAATATCCAGTTTAAAAAAAAAACAATATAATTTTGTTTGCTTCATAGAATTATTTATCTTCCGATCTTCATGTATTTAATATTTTACATCCTTAATAAATGTTAATAATTCTTACAGATTTTCTAAATCATTGAAGCAATAAGGATAGATGACCTCTGATAATATTTTTTCGCTTATTTTATGTATTTGATTGATTTGTACAAATCGACTGCAGTCACTAACTTTGTTACATTTTTTTTGCTTCTTAAAATGATTTGCCCGAGGGAACCCATTTTTTTTTATAAATTGAACTAGTTGATTTTTTGTATAAATTACTTAAGCATTGACAACCTGTTGACTTCTGAATACGTCAATCTAATTGATGACAGGTTTTTTTTAATTTTAAAGCAAGTTATGAGCATTTTAAAATAGTAAAATAATTTGTATATTTTTAAATTTTAAATTTGTAATTTTTTACGCTTTTTCCCGTTTAAGTACTAGAAGTTTTCAATTTTTACATCTCAAAAGTCTGCTCAGAATCTAAAATGTTATTTATATTCTATGAAGTGAAACACAATTATGATAAATAATTACAATTAATGTAATTGATTATATTAGTAGGTATTATATTGTAATCTCCACGTCAACCTAAGTTCAATATAATAATTGATAAGCACAATTATATTTACCCGAACGAAATTTACAACAATAATTGTCCAACCGTAGGTGAACGGAAGCAAAGGGGCTCAAGAAGAGCAAACACAACGCGAAACACGGGCCCAAGTCGTTGCTTCAGCTCCTGCGGACCATAGGCATGGATATGTGAGTGCAGTATTTCGTATTTTTTTTTCGTCGATCTATACATTTTGATTTGGTGTAGAGCATGATCGTTATTATAGTATTATTTCTAGTAGTATACCTCGGCAGCTATATTATAACGATTGATGACTGCGCCCACGACAAAATAAATCGAGTAGCTTGGTAGGTGATACACCGATACATACTCGACGTATTACGCAATTTAAACTAATTTACCAATAAATACAACGTTGAATACTGTACGTTCTACGTCACAATTATTACCAAGTGGGATAGGTCTTAGTTTATTCATCGTAATAATAATAAATAATAATAATAATAATAATAATAATAATAATACAGTACCACGGAATAGATAAATATACGATAGTGCACTATATAGACGTATTTGTTGTACACCTTGATTACAAACAATAACAAAAACAACCGTTGTCTCCTCCACCACGACAACACCCGCCGACCGTGGTGCGCACGCCGTCCGCCGCCCGCACATCTACGCCGCGTTTAATGTTTACGATCCGTCAGCTGATTACCAACGACCATCGACTGATTACGCGACCGAGTTGTATAATATTTTATACGATATAGGTATACGCCCGCCGTAGTAGCAGTTCGTGTTTTTAATAGGCTATTTCGCAGTTAGCAGCAGCTGATTTATTTATGCACGATAGAACTGTATAAAAATACGTTCGCGAATTCACCATCATTTCCTCGCGCTGTTGTAATATTATCAATAATAATCGTTCCGTCGCTTAAAGGCCAATCGGTCGTTTACGCAATTTTTTTTTTTATTTTCACCAATCTTTATTGTTGTTGTCCAAACGGACCTCGTCGGCAATGCTCCTATGCCATTGCAATAACTCTCTCTCTCGGGGACTGACGTCCTTATAGTGCGATCGTAGTGTTAGCGTTTATGGTTTTCTTTATTTACCTTCAACATTAGGTCGTTTGGGCGTGAAAGAAAAATGTTAACGTTGGACGTCGTGCCCGAAAGGTCTCTGGGATGTGAACAATGGGAATTCGTCCTGGGTAAGTATCCACAATGATATTTTATTAGTTTCGTTCACCACTCACCACTAAGTCCTCAAAAATAAATTCTCGAGGACTGCATCTGCACACAGATATCGGACAGTTTGTTTTATTTAAATTGCTTATTGTGGCTTTTCAAAACAATACCTGCAGTTGCGTTTAATATTTCCAAAATGATGTAGTTTTTATACCATTTAGAATGTGATAATTAAACAAAAGACTGTGTAGATTTCTGCATAGTATTGCATTACAACCCGTTGACAAAGAGATATTTATTATTCACATCTGACCATTTCGTCAAACAATTTATTTATTGGTATAATATAACTGGAAAACTAACTTGTTTTTTTTTTGGTACAATAATAGCTATTATATATTATTATTTAAATTTTCAACAGGTTTGTTTACTTTTTAAATGTTTTATTGGTATTCGATGTCAATCAAATGATGCAACTAGCCCAGAATTGATTTGTTTTATTCAAAAATGTTGAATCTAATTGGTTTTAATTATTATTAAATATATCATTGATTTATTTCTACAATTAATAAATCATAAAAAAATGTTTAGATTTAGAAAAAATTATAATAAAATAACTACCTAATACTTGAATATGTTTTTGATGTTAGGTATGCATTTTTGTCAAGCTGTAGCAATAATTCAGTCTCAAGTTGGCATTATAAAAGGAGTTCAAGTTTTGTATAGTGATAAGGTAGATACCTAATTTCTATTAATTTTATAATTCAACTTTTCTAATATATTCTTAAAATTATATAGAACCCTTTAGATATTGATCTCATACTAGACCTTCCTCAGGATGGTATTCGATTTATATTTCATCCTGTATTTCAACGTTTAAAGGTAAACTAATCTATAATTTCTTGATAATATAATACTCTAGCCAACTTTTAATTACAACTTTTTTAGATGATTGAAATTGTTAACCTGAAAAATATTAAACTGAAATATTGGCAAGTATTCAACAGCATTCATAGTTATAAATATTTTTGTTCAAATTATATGAACTTAAATAAATTCCCTTTTATTATTTTTATAATTTTAATTTGTATATAGTGGTATGGTGTTCAATTCTCCAGAGGTAATGCCCACCATCCAACAAGTGGAACATACATTTGGTGCTACTCATCCTGGTGTTTTTGATGCTGAAAAACAAACATTTACATTAAACTTTCGAGGAATTTCATTTTGTTTTAATGTGGACTCTAAATTTCAGGTATAATTTATATTTTTACAAACAATTATAGTATAATTAACATTGTTATTATATTTTTAAGGCTGGTAGTGCTCAGTGTGGGCTTGGATCTTTGCAGTTTGCTAGTGGAACATCCCCAAATGTCAGTCGTGTTATTATATTCTCTGGGAGTCCACTTCCTGGTCAAGATATTCTAAATATTCCATCACATCCTTTGTCTTGCTACAAAGGGTTAACTTATTTAGAACGATTAGAGGTTCAAAGAGATCTTAAAAATACCAAAGGATTTATGATACAATTATACTTGGAAGGCTCTGGTAATGTTAAATAAGATTATTGATTTGAATAGTCATTAATTTAAAATCAACTAATTAATATAGGTTCAAATCGTGGTCGTAAAGTCACTTATAATCGTGAAATTAATTTTGGAATGTCGTGTCAAGATGTTACTTCTATGTTAGGCACCCCTTCGCAGATTTTTTATAAATCTGAGGACAAAATGAAAATACATTCACCAAATGTTCATAGACACATATCTGTTCCCAGAAGATCGGATTACTTTTTCAATTATTTTACCTTGGGTTTTGTTAGTATCTATTTTGTTTAATATTTTTAATTAAAAAGATTAATTTAATATTTATAAAAATTATTTACAGGATATTCTTTTTGATGCCAAAACACACAAGATTAAAAAATTTATAGTGCATACCAATTTTCCTGGTCATTATAATTTCAATATGTAAGTATTTAAAGTTTAAAATCTTAGTGGTGATTTAACTAATGGTGGTTTTTTTTAGTTATCATAGATGTGAATTCAACATTGCTTTAACTTCAGAAAAATCAAAATTTAATTTATCCAATGACTGTAAAAAATATGATAAAAAATCAAAACCAATTACAGTGAATACATTTACCAAATGGGACGAGATATCTGAAAAACTAAAACATAGTGAAAGGCCTGTTGTGTTAAATCGTGGATCATCTGAGAACTCTACAAATCCATTTGGATCAACATTTTGCTACGGTTACCAAGATATGGTGTTTGAAGTTATGCAAAATCAGCATATTGCTTCTATAACATTTTATAAGAGTGACATTGAAGATGATGTATGACGAAAATTAGTCGCCACATCCTACCCAGTGGCCTTAATGTGTTTTTATAACCAATCAGTCTCTTACCATGACTAACAGTATTTGAAAATTCAAAAAAATTAATGCATACCCAATCAGTGTGCAAAAAAAAAAACTTATTAAATTTAAATTAATATATTATGTATATATGTGTACACGATATGTAATCGTATGTGGAATATTTAGTTTGAGACTAAAACATATAATTTGAATGGTCCTATACAACAAGTTTTAAGTATGAAGTAAAGTTTCATTAATAATAATATGTTAAGGTTTTCCAAATATTTTGGGGAAAAAAAAAATTGTGTTCAAATAGTTTTTAATTTAAAATATAATTTTATGTATATATAGCAATATATTTTTCTTGCTATAAATGTTTGTTTAAAGTTTTCTTAATATTATATTAATTTATATGTGTAAGCACATCATTAATTGTTGTACAGTTAATTTAATTAACTAAAATTATATTTATTTACATAGAAACTTGACAATTTTAATTACCACTGTCTAATTTATTTAGTTAATAATTATTTTATTTTGATATTTATTAATTTAGCCAAAACTACTTAAGTAGGTAATTTAACATAAATTTTAAAAAGTGCGAAGTATGATCTCAAAAAAAATAATGTCACATAAAAATATTTTTTATTAGTAAGTGCAAGTTCCACGGTTTTTTTCATTCAAATTATACAACTAAAGTAATTGAGTGATCTACATCTTCAACTGACTTATATTTATATATTTTAAATGTGCTAAATTATTCATTGTAATTGAATTTAGATAAAATTTGTCTCTCTAAAATATGTTCCCACAATCTCTAAATATATCAAAATCTTCAATGTTGTGATAGCAATAGTACTTGTAATTAAATTGTATAACTTTAAATTTACTTATATATATATATATTTTTTTTTATCAAATAGCATATTATTTATTAGTTATTAGTAAACATTTTGTAAGACTTAAAATATGAACTATTCCAGGATTCGTTACCACAATACAGAGTATTTTTGATGTTTATAAAACATATACGTTCCATTATTGGTTTTTGTTACTCATTACTTGCATACATTTTTTTCCAGTAAAAAATCAGCAGCATTATTACGTATTACTTATTGAACATATTGTACATTTCATACATTTCTAGTGTTTGGGACGTTGGGGTAACAATATAATTCAAACGTAAGTTCTTTATAAAACCTTCATAAAATTAGGAAATAACGATTATAATATATAATATTTAAATTTGTAATTCCTATAGAAGAAAAAAATTAATAATCCTAATAAAATGTATTATATTTTTCAAAAAAATCAATATTATAATATAGTAGGTAATATATTATATTGATTAGATTAGGTAACACCAATTTATAAGTCATAAATTATAAATAAACAGCAATAATGCCGGATTCACTAAATGTGTATACAATATACGAACACAACACAACATACTGAAGTGTGAACTTGGCTTAAGATGTATTTTTTTTGTTTTTAGTGTAAAACTAATATATAAATAAAAAATACAAGCATTTATTTTTGTGAATAGTAACAGAATATTGCCAATATATCATAATATAAAATATTTTGATGATTGATGCATAATATGGTCGGTTCTTATGACAAAATAAACCTCGAAATAATAATACATTAAATAAATCCCCGGAATAAATTATCCAGATGTACCTCATTCTAGATTCTGAGAGGAGTGAAAGAATGTATTGGTTTTACAATATTGTGTTTTTTTATTTTTTTTTGTGTCTGTGTACACGATAAGTAGTCGAAATAATGCTTAGATTTTCAACTTCAGTATCTTGTTCGATTGGAAAGTGAATATCGTTGGTGCATTGAGGAGGTCAACATTTAAAATTCCCAGTTATTTTCAAAAGCACCAAGAAAAATTAAGGAAAAACGGGAATTTTTACGCAAAATCGATTTTTCACAAAATTGAATTTGGCTTTTGGTGTAACTTTAAAAAAAATGACCGTAGATACATGAAATTTTCATTGGTTGTTTATATTTCCATTTTGAGTAAAAATACTTGAAAATTTAATACAAGGCTCCTACTATATTGTTACAATGACATTTGAAAAATATTAAAAATCCTTAGTCACAGTTTTTTTTTATTGTTTTAATGTTTTTTCATATACCTAATTTTCTTCAGTCAAGTTGTTTACTATTTTTATAATAACAATGATTCTTAACTTATATTCTTAATTCTACGCTTTCAACAGTTTCAGCTACGATTACCATTTATCAAATGTCATTGATTAGGTAGGTACTTACCTACTTCATTGCATAGTTCATGAAAATTAAAATTAAACATTGCGGTCAGCACATGCCCAACCAAGACCACCCACCCCTCTAATATTGGTGGTGCAGTGCACGTAATTTTGAAAAACGAAGTTCTACATATTATTGTGTATGTAGGGCCGAAATACGTCCAAATATAACATAAAAATAAATAAAATATTGAAATATCTATTGTGCACGGAAAACCAGTCTTAAAAAAAATACTCTTTGTGGTAGTTATTCCCACTCAACGGGCCGCCGATTGCCGATCCCCGCGGTTTAACCCTTCAAATATGCATCAATGTGTAGAATAAAATGTCGTCTTACATACGCGTAGTATTGGGGTGGGGGCTAAGGGGCGCCATAGCGTTATAGCCCCCTGAAATTGTGTTCAGTTTCAATTTTAGAATATATGTTGTGAACCAGAAACATAATAGGCTATATATAGACTTAGATCATAATTATTATGATAAAGCTTTAAGCTATAGGCCTATTTAAATTTATCATACTACGCCTATGGCTATGAGTACCTAATAAAAAGTAAACAACCTCAGTTTAGGTCAACACATCAGCATAGATTTTAAAATAATAGACCAAATGTCAGTTTAATATATAGATTTATCTATAAATCCGCCTTAATTCTTAAATAGATAAACAATATCCATCCTGTGATTACTTATCATGAGATTATTTGTACACACTACACAATGAATATATTATATCCTATATTATACTGAACTTAATTTTCTTACAATTTTAAATACAATGCGAGAATTATCTTCTCGCTATTCTATATAATTCCACAGAACGAAAAAAAAATGTATAAGGATACGGATATTATTTTATTTTCATATTAAGACAAAGGAATAATTAAACACATTTCACTTTATTCTCAACTTCTTTGGTTTTTTAAACCAATCATATAAAAAAAAAAATATACAATTGTTTGACAATCATTAACATAGAAAATTCTGTTAATTTATTATTGCTTAAAATGAACTATTTATTAAATAATAAAATACATTCAGGAACTAAACCAAGTGATGTTTCTCAACAATTAATACATTCAAGTTTTTTTTTGTGTTTCTTAGTTAGTAATAATATTTGTGTTCAATATATTTTAAATGTATTTCCTAAGTCATTACAATAAATGATACAATACTAAGTACAAAGAATAAAGCAATAGTATTTTAACCTTTTAGGATTCACATTTTCCAAGATGTTTTATTCTTGAAACAATGTGTATGACCTAAGTTAATGTTTTCAAGATAATTTTTTTAATTCATCAGGCATTTGTTACTTAGAGTAAGTACTCGACCATAAGTGTAAATATAATTATTATTTAAATTGATGGTTTATCATTAATTATTTGGTAAATAGCGAATTCAGTTGAAACTGGGTTCTTAAATATATTAATTACTAATAACTATTCATACTCACACATATATATTATTTACCAGTCATAAATACCATAAGTGTTCAAAATTTGAATAATTTGTTGATAATAACCTGACCTGAATTTACATATTATTGCATTACCTATGTGAATACACATGGTATTATTATTTAATATTTTGTAATGGGATATTGAATAGGATAAAAAAAACTGTAATTAATAAAAGTACTTATTGATTTCTTCCCTATTCACTGTGATTATTTTTTGGTAACAACTATTAAATATTATATTTACTAAGAGTAATCATAAGATTATTATTCTGTTCCATAAAAAAATTAAGAAAATATTTTTTTTTTCAATAGAAAATAGCGATAGTGTATGATTGGTCAGCGGTTTTAGGTATTCCAGAGTAATCCCAAAAGACGGGTTAAATAGGGTACTCATTGTGATCGTTGTAAAAGAACGACACGGATAAAATAAATATTATTTAAATATAAAATGTTTGAAAAAAATAATATATATGTAATGTATGTATAAAATGAAATTCTTTTCTTTTCTTTAATCTGAGATACCATTAGAAAAACCATTTGAAAATTCACAATCATTAAAATTACAGACTGTATCAGCTGTAGGAAGTGGAGATGCTGACTTTGAACAATTATTTCTTGGACTAAATCTGGTCCATTCATCCATGGATTCATCCAAAAATTCAATACTGTTCAAAAATTTTTTGCCTTAAAAAAAAATTATATTTTCTTCATTAAATAAATTAGAGACAATGACAATAAGTAACATAAATGTTTTAAAATATATTAATAATTACCAGAGAATCCCCCAACAGCATACAACCTATTCCCAATAACAGCAACTCCTACATTTGCACGAGGTGTAATCATGTTTGGACCTGGAATCCATATTCTTTCGTTAGGATCATATATTTCAGTAGTAGCTAGTGATTGAGTTCCGTCAGAACCACCAACAACATATAATTTTCCTGTAAAAACATAACAAACATATTATTATATTGATTGGTGGAATGCGTAAGATTTACAAAAATAACTGTATGTTAACCTTTGATATGGGCAAGCCCACAACCACGTCTAGGTGTAATAATTGGTTTAATAAATGACCATGAATTTGTCTCTGGATCATAACACTCGACAGTGTTTAAACAATTCCAAGTATCACAACCACCCACAACATATACTTTACCATTCATTGCACATACACCTGCTTGGTTTCTTCCTAATTGGTTTAAAATTTGTATTAAATAAGTTTTTTTTTTATTTAATCACTGTATTTTATTCAACCTTACCTGTTTGCAATGGAGCAATACTAGTCCATTTGTCTGTGTTTGGATCATAGACATCACTCTGTTTAATTCCAACTTGACCATTCCATCCGCCAATGCAATATATTTTACCATTCAGTTCACAAACGCCTAAAAAATTATATACACATCTTGGGTAACTTCAAATATTTTGTACATCATCAAATTTATTATTTACCAGTGTTTGATCGAGCAAGTGGTAAAGAAGTCACAGGAATCCACTTTCTTTTAATCATATCATAACATTCCACTGTGGATAATTCTGTGGTTCCATTGCAGCCTCCAACTGCATATACTTTGTTATTTAATACTGCTATATTAAATCGCCCACGTGCTTCACACATAGGTTCAAAAGTTTCCCAAACATTTTGTTCAGGATCATAAGACTCTACGTTTTTTATACATTCAGTTCGATCATAACCCCCACATACTAATAGACGATTGTTAAAATTAGCACAACCAATAGCACATTTTCCAGATGTCATGAGAGCTAAAGCACAATAAAGATCGGGCAATGATTCTTGAGATTCAGCTCGGCTGTGTAATGGTGACGGTTGAGTAGAAGGTGGATTTGATAACATGGATATATTTAGTTTTAATTTTATGCTCAAAGAACATAATTGACCTTTTAGTGAGCCCAAAGCAGAAAAAGTATGTTCTAAACAAAAAATAAATAACCTTAAGATTTATTAATGATAGATTAATGAATAAATAGGTACCTCCAACACAGGTAACACCAAGTATAGTCCAATCACTATCAATAAAACTCTCTCTTCGTTCGTGCATTTCACGGTTGCATATCAAAACTCTAGATTTAGCCGGTTGTATTTGACCTTTACGTCTAGTCTAAAGCATACAAATATTAGAGAAAACATAAAAGTTATATATAAATTTAATATTTTTATGTACCTTTGGAATAGATGTTGTTTTCTTGGATAGTTTTTTATAGTCCTGTACAATTTCAGTATCACTTAACTCTCCAGACGGAAGTTCTGAACAATCCTGTAATATGTTATCTAATGCCAAGTATAACATATATGTCTAAACAAATAATTACAATTTAAAATGAATCCAAATAGTTGTTTTTAATATTTTACTTTTTCCATAAGACCATTAAAGAATGTTGCTGGTTCATTCTCATCATAACAACGTTTAATCCAATCTAATACTAACTGAGATACAGAATCACCTGTACTCAAAGTCATCTCTTGTTTTGTTTGACTTAAAATTTCTATTTGTATGCATGGTAATGAAAGAAAAGTTGAAGTTTCAGCAATCTCTTTCATCTAAAATTTATAGTAGGAGATATAAAAGTAATCATAATTAATTATTTTTCAGCAGTATTAAGCTTACATGTGCTGATATAAATGAGTTGACTTGGTTAATAAACGATATGTTTGTTGATATACAAGGAAGAGAACGTATCTCAATACAATTATCGACATTTAAGTATTTCAGCATGAAACGAGCCAATTCTTTTGCAATACGGTCCATTTTTAAGTAACAAGCTGCTTGAAATATTGATTTTACTTGGTAAACATTTGCTTCCAGACTGAAAAACATAAAGATGAATCAATAAAAATCTATTCTTTATGTCATTTTTAATACTTTAAAAAGTAAATAATAAAATTAAAAAAAAAAAAAATTAACACCAACCATGATTTAAAATTTAGGACAGTGGAAATGAAAGATACCCAAGCACAGATTTTTTTTATAGCATTGGAAAGGTATGTTATTAAATAGGAACATTTAAATAATTTTAATCGGAAGCAAATAATTAAGTAATTACTTAATTAAGTAATGTATTTTAAGTTTAAACATGCAACACCCATCCCATGGCCTCTTACAAATGGTGATATATAATTACTTATTTTAATCATTTACAATTTTTTTATATATTATTTTAAACTACAAATAAAATAATATATGATAAGGATTTAAAATTGAATTCCTTTTTTTTTAAATAAATAAAATATTATTAATAAAAAAAGTTTTTTGTTCACATTGGTATACTCTTTATAAAAATAGCTTCCTCGATTCCTAATTTCATAAATTATGCACAATTAATTATTATTTAGTTACATATTAAAATTATTCAATATTCATACTAAAGAGTAAAAAAAACTATTAGGTTAGGCCTTTTGGGAATATTTTTACACTATATTATATTTGTTTGTGCCAAGCCTCAAAATAGTATAAGTTAGGTATATTAATACGGAAAACATACTGATAGTGTTATATTTTATACAATATCTAAATCACATTAAGTTCGCATGTTTTTTTTTTTCAATGTTGCTACATAGACATCAAGAAGGTAATGCTGTTAGAGTTAGATAAATAAATGGTAGCGACAATGCGTTACCGAGATGTGTAGGTGTATTCGATGAGCTTCTCAACAGCAAAACAATCGCTGAGTGGACCAGTGGCATTCAGTGCATATGTCGTTATTGCTTCTCGCTGTGAACCTTTCTTTTCTTCATCATCAGTGCTAAACATCTCCATCAGAAACCGACTCGAGCTGGCCAACACAGCACGGTGACCGTGTAACTCGCAATTTCCCACCTACACACACTCATGGTGGTCGGTCTACATTTCAAAATAGTCAACACTTCCCATCCAACCCACAAATTACAAAATAATTTATTTAATAAAAATGAAAAAATAAAAATTCCCATAATAAATTTTCAGTAAACCAATTTTTTTTAATTTACCAATCTAATTTTATAATTTATTCTTAATTGCATAAATAATGTCAATCTAAAGATACTCAAATTTTAATTAAAATTATAATAAACTTAACAAGGCCCAATAAGTTAAACAGTCATAATCAATGATTTAACTTACATTTAATATAACATCACAAAATGTTCGACTTTTGCGCATCATATTAAGTGAATTTAGTAATACCGTTTGATGATCTTCATCTTCCATCACAAACATAATTCCCGTATCACAGCCATTTAAATCGGGACTCATATTTTTGCCCGCTGCAACTTTGTCTATGTTATTATGCCCATCTGAAATTCAAATAATTCTATACTAATACTATAATAGTTGAAATGACTAACTATAATAATTATAGTAAGTCATTTTAATAAGTAATAAAAAATTATTTTATAGATTTTAATGTTTTTGAAATTTATTTAAAAAATTTAAATAGATAATAATTTATTAAACTTCCTATATGTTATAAATATTCACCCATTATTATTCAAATAAATATTAAGTTATTTTAGTCACGAAAACGAAATGTTCACAATAGATAGTTATGTTCATATTATGTTGTAGGCAAGATATAATTAAGCACTTTGCAAAATTACATTTAAAAATATATATATAATAGACCACAAATTAGCTATTATATCTATAAAAGCTATCATAGTATAGAGATATGTATCATAAGTCGAAAAACAAATATGAGTGACAAGGACTCTTGAAAACTTTTAAAGATAACTACAAATCCAACTCAATAATTGTATACCATTTATATAATTAAAATATAACAAAGAAATGTCTTTTAAACAAGAACTAAAAAATGTAGACAGTTAATTTCTTAACATAAAAATATTACATTTTAAAATCTACCTACAAACAGTCTCAACAATTATTACAGTAAGTTTGTTGATATAAAAAATAAGAAAAATGATACCATAGCGACCCGATCACTATTTATTTTAAAACGTAAACTCTTCTTTTATGACACCAATACACGACTATATACAAGGGTTGGGTTGATGAATTGATTTGACAGAAGCGCTAAAAAAAAAAAAAAAAGAGTAGTGGGGTAAAGCCGTAAAGGGAATAACCTTGATTTAAACGATAGATGAGGTGCACAAATTAACTTGTCCCTCTTCTTCCTTACGAGTTTTAGATACCCTGACGTAATATATAACATATTGGATTTACTTAATATTTTATCTGCATATTCGATATTGACCTTGTACCTAAATATCGTGACTAGTTTATTAATTTAAACTATATATATTTAATTTATGTTTATGTATATTAACGTTTTATTGATTTTCGAATGACGCACTCAAACAAAACAAATCCGCCAACTTCCAACATAATATAATCTATCAAACATTTACCGTCTAAAAAAATACTTAAAAATAAATAGGTCAATAATAATAAAATTACTATGATAGTATCGACTGTATATTGTCAGACTTCTTAAAAGTAAATACCAACGGGCTACGGGTTAATACAAATCAACATTTTTGTATTTTATACAACACCGTACTGGCAAATATTATTTTAAAACGAGGAGCTACTGTGCTAATAGCATATTATAGAAAACTTAATAATATTATCCTTATCATATATATTACTAATATTGGATAAGTATATATTTCAGTTCCCAATCAATAATTAATTTAATTAAATTAATATTATGTAATATGTTTGATATTTGACAACTAAATATGTATAACGTAACATTAAAATATAAAAGCTCAGCAGATATAATATTCTCACATTTAAATTGTTTGATAATACTAGGATAATAGCCTATAGGTCAATCGTCAATGACTATAACATTGAACAGTGTTGGTCCAACTAAAAGTAAATTTGTAATGTAGCATTACATTTTAGAAGGTGATAAATTGATCATGTCATTGGTACGACTCCTAAATTTTTAGTTATAAGCACACGAATATACAACCATTTAATATAATATTATCACATGAGAACATATCTAGACCAGAATATGACTAAAAAAAATTGTGTATAAAGTAATGTAGGTAACCTAGTTTTGTTGTTTAGCATTTGCTACACCATTTAAGTAATTTTAAGATAATAATTAATATAATTGTAGTTACCTACATACATTCAAAAGTTCAAAATGTTAAGTGACGATAGTTTTATATTGATAACTAAGACGGTAAAATATGATTGTTGTAATATTATTTATCACTGTAAAATTAATTATTTATTGGAAAAATTATTCCACTAATAGTTCTATAAAAGTATAAACCCAACACAATTTAAATAAAATATTTTTATATTATCGTAGTGCATAATATTGTATACAATGACTGACTGAATAGCATGTAATCAACAAATATTCGTAAATTATTTATATAGGTACATTATGGTAGTCACGATATTTTGACAAAAGACAAATAAAGAAGTTGATTGTTATTCAAATTCCAGGACACGAAATAAGAATAGCATGGATCCGGCATTCCGGCTTTAATATTATAGTCTTTAAATATGCACACCCTACGTTAACATTAATTCCTTATAGAACCACTCAAACACCTCTTTCCCGTACTTTTATTATAATTTACAACTTTAATCCACATATTATATGAAATATCTGTTTTAGCAGAGTATTTTACTAGTTATAGAGAAATAAAATGTACCATGCAGTCATCAAAATAGGTTCGATTACTTGATGTTGCCAATGCTGGTAATACATATTATTTTCTACGGGAGAACGCACCGAATTTCATGGGGAAAATTTTGCCGGACATGAAATAGATAAAACCTCGACGGAAGGGTGGAAAAATAGTAATAATAGTAAATACGGAAAGACACTAGGATTCCTGTTTATTTTTAACAGGACAAGGTAAAAATGTAGAATAGAATATGCATAAAGATACTAGATTTGTGGTGAAAACTGGTTGTTCGGGTTTCACTCTAGTATTTTGACGAAACATGAAAATTTTAAATACGTGGTTTGATGAGTTTGATTGGTTTGAATGACTAAAACTATAAATAGGTACACGCTACACACTGTCTATACTCGATTCATAATTAGACGACACCAGGCGGCCACGGTAAAAACCGGTTTTTACGTAAATCTGGTGTGCTCTTATTCTGAATAAGCTATAGTCTATTATAGTTCTATTCAGAAATAAGATCAAACCAGATTTACGTAGCAAACCCGGTTTTGACCATGGCCGCCTGGTGTGTTCTTAATCTGAATAAAGTATACCATAGATACTTATATTATATTTTAATCCAATGGTTCCCAAAGTGTGCGCCGCGATGTTTATCAGGTTCTCCGCTCTGCTGAAGAATTCTATATGATCCAAAAATAAATTTTAAAACCCACCTAACCCTCTACCAAAAATCAAAATATATGCCATAATAATATGGTAATACAACGACCCATCATTAATATTTAGACCCATAGGTTGGGAAACACTACTGCTATACAGCACAATTGAGGAATAACCACAATACCACATGTCCACATAGAAATAGATTTGATGCGGTAATCGTAATTCACTATACTAAGTAGAATACTGAAATACAAATTTTAAATTTTATTATGGATCAGTGGAGTTCTACAGGGGGGGGGGGGGGGGTAATATCCCTTCCACCCGAAACGAAACATTGTATAATATGAATATAATATGTGTATACTGCGGTAACGAAACTAAGGGGGCTTAACCAGAATTTTGACCCTAGTTGTGCTATGGCATACTGAATGTCTATTAAAAATTGTATATGCCCCCCTTAGAAATCTTAAATTTGTTAAATCACATTGGAAATTAGAATGTACCCAATAAGTTTAGTTAAGTATGCACCCATCCAAATTATTTAAGATTGTTAAAATGCGGGCATACTCCTAAATTTCAATGGATATACCTAATATTGCTGTGAGAACTATTATTTAGCCTGTTGCGTGTATTGTTCAAATGCATTACAGAAGCAGGCTAAAACACTGATAAATTCCAACAAATTGCATTATAACGTTAGCCATTCGTAAAAAATAAATTGTAATGGGGTTTTATAAAATAAAAACATGCAATGCAAATTTCTATGACACCTTAGCCAAATTAAGCAAGAAATACTGTTCACATCCACTATTCAATGTGTGAATTTGAATATAATTAATAGGAACAAATTATAAATTGTGCTGTACGATAACACAACACTAGAGAATAGAGATTCACGTAATAATCATATGTATTATTAAGGTCAAAGTAGTATTTTAAAATAATTGATATGCTTAGTCAACTAAAACCACAATATCACAATCCTACATTATTATAAATTAAGTTTTAATAGATACAATATTGTTTTCAGTGTACTATGTTCTTTGTAGTTACCATTATAAGATATACCTACCCACTAAATGAAAATGTGTAACACTTATAGCTTGTTAATTCTAATAATAATATAGGTAGTATGAGGTTTACCTACATAAAACATAATAAATGATATTGACTATTTTTGTATTATATTTGTAAAAATACAAACCTTAAAATGGTTAAAACATTATAATTGATTATGAAATATAAAATATTAATTACAAATGTGTATTATTTTTGTTAAAAATAATAACAACTTTATAAGTATAAAGATTAAAACACTTTACAGAGCTGTGAATAAAATGATTTGTATATTGATAAATTATATTCAAAAAATCATTAGGTATTACAGTTTTGGGAGTCTTGAGTATTATCAATAGGTATTTTTTATATATTATATAAAATTTAAATAACTAAAATATTTGTATTTTTCATCTGTTGTAACTTTAAAGTTTAAACGTATTAAAAACACATACCATTTAACTATAAATATCCTAATTCTTGTTACACTGTTACATTATACCCAAAGTATTTATTAAATTGAGATATAGCCGAGGATATAGCATTCAACTCATTAAAATAAATTATCTATTGCAACATAAAACATTACCAGGTGCCTTTAATTCTTATTGCACAACTTGCAAAAATAATTTCTTTATTGTTATAAATAGGTGGATTGTTTAGCTAAATGTACCTACTTACCTACATATATAAATAGTTTCAATAAAAAGCTCAGAAAATTAAAAATACTGAAATATTATTGTAGTTCGAAACTTAAAACATAACATAATACAAATTATGAATATTAAATTAATATTAATACCTACATAATCTTTCATATTTTTTCATGTTCCAACCTCTTCAGAAAGTTTACAACATGTTAATAGTATAAAAATATACATTATATTATGATTTAGCTTAAGAATGAATATAAATTAATTTATAACTTATCAATAGGTATGATAATTTTATTTGTATATTATATACAATTAAAATAATCTGTTGTAACTTTAAAGTTTAAACGTATTAAAAACACTATTTAACTTTAAATATCATTAATTCAATGATAATTTAACCAGTGAACCATATATATATATATATTATAACTAAATGTAGTAATGGATGCATACACAATTTTAATCCTTTAAGTAATATACTTATCAAATATTCAAATGTAAATTCGAGTGTAAATTATATCAAGTATCAATTTAAAAATAAAATATATTCGTATATTTATCTACCCATACACATAAATACAATTTAAGACTGAACTGATTTTGATACGCAGAGAGAATAAGAATGAAGGAAAAAATAATTTTTTTTAAATCGTATCTTAGAAATAGGAAAAAATATTGAAATGGCCCAAAAAATGTATACTTTTTTAATGTTTTCAAGGTGCTGTCCTGAAAGGAGTGATCTAAATTTGAAGCTAGATACTTATTATCCCAGAATTCAAGCCCTAAAGGGTAGCAGTGTAGCACTCATGCATTTTTTCGTTAAAGAACAAATGTTTGTTTTGCTTATTTCTGGTTGGAATATTGGTCACACAGAAGAAGAAAATAAATACCAAGTTACCTACTATTATTTAATTCAGTTGTCACATGTTAGTTTATTATTCATTATATCGTAGATAATAAATAATATTAATTAATGCAATACATACTTGGCAAGAAGCCGTTGGTCTGTGCTTGTTTGTTGTTATGTTCCATTTTTCGCAAAATATACGTATATGTATAATATGTAAGTAGGTGCACCAGAAACACTCAAGCTCAAGATCTAGTGTAAATGCGGAATAAAAATAACATATAAATTTTGATAATAATAGCGACGAGCTCAATAAATTGTACCACACGAAGTATATACCTATTACAGTGACAACTGTGAAATGTATTATGAATGCTCCATTACATAAAATCGCACACACAGTGTCGTAACTCGTAGGTATACGCGTAAGCACAATGGTATACACGATTACTTACTTTGGAGAGGTTAGAGTAGAATTTTTTTAAATAACTAATATTTACGACGGAATAATTGATCGATCGAGAATGCCGAAAAGCACATGTTGCGTCTTCGGCTCCGGTCACGAAAAGAACGAGACGTCGCAGTATCGGCAACGAGGAACAACGCGAGCGGCTCAATTAACTGTGTTCTCGGGTGATCGGCGGTCGCCGGTCGGGTCTGTGCCCTGTGGCCAGTAGGATGGGTTCACACACTCCACCAGGACCCCCACTCAACCGAAGCGCCGCGCCGGACCGAGATTTCAGTACCTAACATCTGTAAAAATCATTACCCACATCCAGGGACATTGTATGAGATTGTTACGGTGTCGAACATCCTTGGACCTAACGCCGTTACAGTTTTCGAGAAATTTGAAATAGGCACATAATTACGGTGCACAGAAATATCAGCTTCTATAAATCATGCAGTGTGCACTTAATATATTATTAATTATAATATACTTACGAGTTACGACGGTACGTAAGTAGGTACTTTCCAGTTTCCACAATGATGTTGTTGGAAGTTCACGGTTTTGCTAGTCTCACACTAGACTCCGAAATACCAAAATTGGTTGGACTTAAACACGTACGTTATGTGAATGAAATCACAAGCGAATGGCCAACAAACTAAACTTTTAAGAAATAATTCTTTTTTTTTTACATTTTTCTAGTTCTCAAAAATACTCTTCTAAAATAACCGTCGTCTGTCACATATTATTGTAACAACAGTTTTATTTTATTAAAATTCTTTGGTTTACCAACAAAGAAATTATCGAAATTGTTATTGAATTTAATAACCGTTTATCGCCTATTATTATGTCTAAAAATCAAGACTGGTCACTAACGAGTTATTACGTCAGAAGTTAAGTTAATTTTAACTTATTAACTTAGTTCACTAGGTTGGTGTTTTAATTAACTTAACTCATTTGCTTTTACATCAACCTAAGATAAACTAATATTTTTCTTTATTTTCCAAATTAAGTTAATTTTGAATATTCCTATTATTCAGAAAAAAAAAAATAAGATATATTTACACAAAACTTCATATTTATGTTTAAAAAATAATAATAAGTATAAATATTATTAACATAGGGGTAACATTTGATGGCATGAATTATATTCATGCCATCAAAATACCTATTCATTACTCATTAGTTATTAATTAATAATTATTTTTTGTTAGTACAATAATATTGTTTGAATAACAGTATTTTTTAACTTTATTTAAACTTTATTGATGTATTAAAAATGTCTATTATTATTAACTTATAATTTAATTGAAAAAAAAATACTTAACTGAGTCAAAAAATATCAATGCTTACCCGCCCAGACTTGCTAAAAATTGCATAATGTTATTTGCAAATACTAAATAGTAAGTTTTATTATGGTTTACCTATACAGTTTATTGCAATAAAAAATTATTTCAATAAAATTAAACAAATAATACAACATCCAGTAAGGAACATCTCAGATTACACAATTCCTAACTTTAAAATCTTTATCAGTTATTCGGAAGGCCAAAACTGTTTTAACTCTCTTTGTATTTTTTGAAATAGCTAATAAATATTTCCTTTTCATACACGACTTAATTTTGTATATATTATTATCTTTGACGAAATTTACTGAAGTGTACATATTAATATAAGGCCAAAAAATATTTTTAAAGCAAAAAATTTTTATATTGCTTAAAATTATTCAGTTAACTATGGCCACATTATAAGCTCTTTTCACAGAAATAGCATTCTCTCACTACAATTTTTAGGTGGGCATTAACATTTTACTAACAATTAATACTATTCATATTTCATATAAATAATTTGGACAAATAAGTATAGAATTAACTTATCTTGACATGTGTAAATATTATATTTCATAATTTTAGTTTTATTAAACCCAGAATAAACAATACATAATATTATTAAACATTTACAACAGAGAAAAGTAGGTGTATGAATAATAAAAATAATATAAATCCCATGTATATGTCACATATTAAATTTAAAATAGCTTTGATTCACACCTAAATAAGCTGGTATATGATTTAACATCTAATAGTAAGAAAAAGGATAAGTAATAAGTACATATTTTCATGTAAACCAAAGTGTAATATAATACGAAAAATTAAAAAAATTGTATAATATACTACAGAAAATAATTATATTTCTCTGACGTCTGGTTAAAGTAGTTTATAGTAATAATCCTAGATGACTGCATACTAAAGGAAAATTAAAAATAATAAGTTGAACAATAAACAATGTAGTCGTTGAAATTAGTACACTATTACACAATCTATAAGGTTGATTCAGACTCTTTGTATGTACTTAATAATGTTGCTTTAAAAACTTCTTGTCTCGGCCATAATTGTGCTGCTTTAACGTTTAAAGGACTTTCATTATTTGGCTCTGTAAAATAGTTATATGCATTTAAAATAAAAGTTTATAATTAGTTTTGAAAAAGTGTTCAATAATTTGAATAGATACACTAAAATACAATGACTAACTTAAGCTTATTAATTATAATAGTTAAAAATGTCAAGGGGTAAATATTTGAGTTTCTTCCATTCTAGTTTAAACAACAAAATAAAATATATATTACTATCCTCAGGCATTTCATCCTTTTCAAATTAACCTCATCAATATTGATGCAAATATATGGAAGAATAGACATTATAAATAAATCTTATTTCTAAAATTAACAATATTTTTGTCCTTTCAAGATAGACTTCATAGAAATCATCATATTAAGAATGATATGAAGTAAAATTTAATGGATAACAATAATTCCAATAGTATACAAGAAAGCAACTAAAAGATGATATTTTATGATATTATTTAATATAATAATATAATTAAAACAGATTTATTTTTCCATTTATTTAAATGGTTTTTTAGTTATAAATGATGGGTATAACAAAAACTGTTAGGTTAAGTATAAATTGAATAATATTATAAAATAAGGTAGTGTAATTATTAATATTATGCTAGCTATGACATTGTCAATGAGTAATGTGCCAACATCAATCATTTCTAATAGGTAGTGTTTTATTATATATGGCATTATGTCATCTTATAATACTCAGGACTCTACTTAAGTTAATAGTACAATTAAATTGTTATTTTTATTAATTGTTTTTTACTGGGTTTTATAAACTGGGCTTAGAACAAAATGTATTATATTTACCTCCAAGAAGAGACTGTAATGATATAAGTATTGCTTTGACATCATACATAGCAGACCATTTTTCTTTTAAAATATCCAAGCATATGGCACCACTTGGAAAGTCCACATTAGGATGAAAACAAGGAGTTAAGAAAGTAACAGTTGGTGGTTTATATGGATAGCCACGTGGAAATTCCATACTTAATTTGTATTTTAAATTTTCATACACCTAAAAACATTTTTAAAAATGTTTACATCATATAATATAGATACTGATGATTACTATTTTTTTTACATTTTTAGAATGAATGAAAACTTACAGTATCTTTAGGTCCAACTATTGTAGCAACCCATCTGAAGAGATTATCACCATCTGGAAAAGCTGACACTGATTCATCACATGACATCTAGAAAAGTGAAACATAGTAAAAAAATGTTTTCCTGAATGATAAGTCATTATAATTTATGTTATATGAAATAATAATTGATTGTTTAATATTTTATTTACCAATCAACAATGTAAATATTTAATACACCCAAATATATTAATAGTAATTAGATATTTTTAAATAAAAACTATGGAAACTCCATAATAATATACATTATGAATAATAAGATTTACTTACAATAACAGGTTATAAACCAAATATATTTTAGTATCAGAGTTTCTAATAGATAAGATATTATAGTATATTATACTAAAATTATAATTTAACATACGTACTTTATTAATATTTAAGTATTGTATACTCATATTTACTGAAAAATAATTATAATTTTAAGAGGACCACAAAGTTAAATGGGTAGGGGTTCTTTTCTTTAGTAAATTTAATAATTTTTCACAGCTCACCGTGTCATATAGAATTGGATATATTCAGGGGTGGATAGGCCTATAGGGAAAAAGGGATTTTTCCTGTGGGCCCCAGTCAATGTTTATGTTGGGGGGCCAACTCAGGTCAACACGTTTTTTTGCTGAATAAAATATTCAACAAATAGGAATAGTTTAAATTTAAAATTATTCATCTTTTTATATAAATTATTATTACCTACTGTTATTTTTAACAATACAATAATTACACGCCAAGTCAAGAATTTGCTTACGGATCTTTAACATAGTACAGTAGAACTCCGATTATCCGAACGCCAATCAAACGGACGAAAAAAAAAGGTCGTCTTTTAAGAGGACGCCACACCCGCATGTGTTTTCTCAGTCTGACAAAAGCGTAACATACCAAATTTACGAAATTCAAGTTTTATGCCGTTAACTTAAAAATTAAAACAAATTGACCTATTATTATTATTATCGACTTCCGCATTCTCCATATAATCCTTTATTAAGTACTTTAAATATGAGTAGCCTTGCCGTACGAAGGAACATACTTGATTTGAAATTTTTATTTAAATTGGTAAATGGCTACATAGATTGTCCAGAACTGCTTAGTTTTATAAATTTTTATGTTCCTCAACGACAAATTAGGAATACTTACACCTTTCACAATCACTTGCACAG
>NC_042494.1:16598441-16639816 GCF_005508785.2 Acyrthosiphon pisum | reverse complement strand
CCATATTGTTATTTTGCTTTTTTTTTTTAGCTAATATTTAGTACGGAATTTGTACGAATTTGAATACATTTTTTTTGAAGTTATACGAGAATTGGTGTGGGGGCTATAAAAACAATTCGCCACCCCCCCCCCTCTTTCCAAAACTACTTATTTCTGTGAAACTTCTATGTAAATATTTAATACAGAATTTGTAAGACTTTTTGCGAAATTTTTCAAAAATCCTTTACAACCGAAAAAAGCATAATTCTGTTTCTCCAGCTCCCCACCAAACTACTAAAAATCAGTTTTTGCGAGAAATATTTTATTTATAGGCAAAGGTCTTAGATTGAATATCTAATGCAAGTGAAGCGACCAAATTTTTTTTCCGTTTGGGGGCCCCTTCAAATATATCCCTTTAACATAAATATTACCTATCCACCCTTGGACATATTAATGTTGTATGTATTCTGTTACTATCATTTAGGTATTTACCAACGTATTAAAAAATTAAATGATCAGAATACAATAAATCATAGATTTGCGGAACATTAATAGTCTAGTAGTCTATAACCTCTAAGGATTCCTCGCAAATAATTTAATATTGGATATGTGTAGCTAGCGTTATTATAAAAATACTAGAAATACAGATTTGGACTAAATTATGAAGTATAATTTCTATATGTCCCTTAAATAGGTAGTTTTATTTAAAATGCCTAAAAAAATTATTTATCCCCATTAATTTTATATGAATTATGGTTATTAAGGAATATCATAAATTTTAATTTGATAAATTAAATTATTTTTAAAACGTTCAAAATTTTTTATTGAATCTGGATTGCGGGCGATTTTTATCATAACAGATTAGACTAACTTTCTCAGTATTTTTCTTTAAAATGTGTACACAGTACACATTGTATAATATATCATATACAAATTCACCTATATTTAGTTAAGATTATATACTTGATTTCTAGAAAATTGTTATATTAGGTACATGGCAAACAAAAAACAATAAAGAACATTATAAGGTTAGGTTTAACTTACCATCAAACTCATTAATTCTTTTTGCAATCTAAAACAAAAACAAAATACCACATTAATAAAAACCAAATCAAAGGATATGTAACATGTATAATTATTCATTTTCATCATCATTATTGTTACCTTTGGACGACTTTATTCGATTCAATTCTGTCATTCATATCTTCACTCCGTTTCGGAGAGTTTGACGAACTACCTTCGAGTCTTGGGTTAACGTTTTGGGCCATTATTTAATAACAAATTACGAGTTTCAGAAAAATAACGCAATATATGATGCGTGAGATGGACGGTTGCGTTTGGTTTCCAAAAGAAAAACAAACAGGACTATAAACCGTATTGACTAAAAATATCACAGATAAATAAATACTACGAGGAATACGTGAATTTACTCTGGTAGACTTACGAGTTACGAACTTGAATTCAATTTATAAAATAGCGTTTGGTGCAGCCACTACGGCAGTCGGCAGTCGCAAGTAAAGTAAGCAAAGTAAACACCAAACAAATATATTTTAAGAACACGGAAAAAGAAATAGCTTTACGCATATTATTACTATTCCGAATTCCCGAAAGCAATCGATTGTGGATTTACCGTGTTCTCATTGGTCATATTGTTTAATCACCGTTGTGACAAAATGTAACGGACAAACCAAAGATACGACGAACATCTGATAGCAAAGAGATCTTATATATTATTAGTTTGATTATCCCGCCAATTTACACGACCGGGAGTGAAAATTCAAAATGTTAAATGAATACGCAATACGTTTTTAATAAATTTAAATACTACAGCCCACATTCCACAAAATAAAGAATTTAACATTTATACAATTATATATTTAAATACATAGGCGTAGGAGTCCTATCAAAAGTGCACTTGTTCGGTCTAAACAATTTTACCGGAATTTGTACTTTGTCCTTATGAATTACGGAATATTGTTTATATGTATATGTATATTATATAGTATAATATTACTATTAAAAATTTAGTATCTACCAGGGATGGGCAACTCAATGCTAATAGAGGGTCAATTTTGAAAGTGCAAAAATCTATAGTAAGCCAGACAACATAGAAAGCAAAAAAAAAAGCTTTAGTTATGTTAACTATGCTCATATAAATAATACGATATTATTTACATTTAATAGTTCAATTCTAGATTATAATTCATATCTACGTTTTGAGATAAACATTATATCGATTTTAATTATTTTATAAATATAATAAAATAAAATACAGAATATGTTTTTATAAACTGATTTGAAATGTAGCACGGGCCTGTAAAAAATGGTACGCAGGCCAGATGATGCGGCCTTTTTTAGGGTTCCGTACGGTAAAACGGAACCCTATTACTAAGGCTCCGCTGTCCGTCCATCCGTCCATCTGTCACCAGGCTGTATCTCATGAACCATGAAAGTTAGAAAGTTAAAATATTCACACATTATGTATTTCTGTTTCCGCTATAACAACAAATACTAAAAATCCTAGAATTTATAATATATGCAGTGTTGGCAACATGTTTATGAATTATAGCTGATGATGGTACTGAACCCTTCGTGCGCGAGTCCAACTCGCACTTTGCCGGTTTTTTTAAATTACTTTTGGCCTCTTAAAAAAAATAAATAATAGGTATTAAATATTTAAATAAACTGTATTTTTCCAAAGGTAAAATGTGATGTTTATGTATCCATTATCCATAAGGAAATATAATATTTTCTACAAGTTGCACTTATATTTATACACGATTGTGAGTTTTACGTATTTATGAACAAAAAGTGTACCTTTATCGTTCCTTTCCTTTTATGAAATTTTTTCATTTAAGTTATATGAACAATGTACCACAAAAATACGACGATGAATGGATATAATGGATTCGACGTATCCATCATGATGACAAGGATATTGATATTATAATCTATCTACCTTACACTGTGTCCTTTATGCATTCATAAGTTTTACATAAGCGGAAATTCGGTGAAATTACCGGTGGGGCGGGGGGCTGAGCACTATATGCTCATTATACCTATACTGAGTAGGTATAGGTACCGCTGTACTAGAGCCGCTCGCAATTATATATTTCAACAGGAAAATTTATAAAGTTCGACATACTAAACAATTTGACCATAATTAAGTACAAACAAAGTTATGTGCCTCATCTTTAACATTTTAGATATATTCTAAATTCCTGAACAGAAATTATTAAGTTATTAATTTTTAATTTAGAATTCATAGGCGCACATAGGGGGTGCTTGGGGGTGCTTAGCACTCCCAATTTATTTCAATATTTCACCAAGCATTTATAAATTATTGTGGTTTATTGGTTCAGAATTGTTTTTTCCATACCAGATGATGACAACTGTTCACGAATTCACGATTAAAACAGTATTGTGTGAATGCACGTTTCAGTGTTTCAGATTTGTCAATATGCAGCAATCATATTATTATAGAAAATTATATTATCTTACGGATTACGGTTGGGTACGAAATATTCTATTTTAATAACTTTGGTTATAACTTATAACTTGGATTTTACTAATATATTTAATCTGCGGGCTACGCTGAATTGAATAAATTCTGAATAACAAATATTATTAAAAGGATGCTACACACGCATGTGTGGTCTCCGTTTTACAAATGTAAAATATAGTAAAAATGGTTTTGCGCGGATAAAAACCACTACGGCTATAGTTATTAGTTATAGTTCAAGTTAAACAACCATTGAACCAAATGGTCCTACTACTAGCAACATTGTTTTTAATTTTTCGATATCACAAATACGAAAAAAGTTCGAATAGCTTAAAAATAAAAGTAGTACAGTAAAATGGGGTATCTTTGATAATTTTTTAGTGTTGTATGACAATTTAACTTTTTATTTTATGGATAACTTCTGTAGTATTAACGATAAAACCCTCAAAATTAAATATTAGTTACAGCTAGTTATGATCAATATTTTAACGTTTTAATTTTTAAATTTCTGAAGTTATCTTTTGAGATATCAATCTTTTTAATATGCTATCAAAGTTACACAACGGGCAACTGTGATACCTATATTTCTTAATGTGATATCAAAGTAACGCCATTTTATAAAAAAAAAATGTAATCATCATGGTACTCTGGTGAATAAAAATATAATATGGGTATCAAAGTTACCCCGCGAAATCAAAGTTACCCCATTCTAATAAAAAATGTAAAACTAATGTAATGCAGTTAGCTATAGTATTAAGATTAAGGGGGGTGTGGGGGACAAATCCTCCCACGGACCTGTGTAACATAAACTATTCCAGCACCCCCTAAATGCACACCCATGTGCGTCTATGTTAGAATTATAACCAATGGTGGATTTAACACGTTGACCACCACTGCCATGGCCGCCGGCGGTCACACGATATGCATCATCAGTACGACATGTGTATTTTTCAGTGTCATTCCAAATTTGTATGTTATAAATTGTATAAATATGTTTGAAAAAAGTTTAAAAATACATATATTACATCAAAAAATTTGTAATGATTCCTACTACGCCACGGCACTTTTTTGGGTGCATTATTGTAGCACCATGGAAAAGTTAATAATATAAAACCATATTCATTTATGACCGCCGGCGATCATGTGGCATGGTAGTAATGATCAACTGTGGACGCCGGCAGTCACAAAAACATACAATTTGAAATTTACAAATGACCGCCGGTGGCCACATGGCGGTCAACGTGTTAAGGGTCTGAATAAAGTCGGCAAATCCATAATAGAGATTAGAGGTGCCTCGTACAAAATGTATAAGTCACATACTTACCCCCATACCATATTAATACGTAATTTCATCGAAACCGGGACGACGCAGACGATTCCTGATAAAAAACCTGTGCGGGTATATATTACTTATTATTAATAGTTAATACTAATAATATACTTATATACTATACATAATTACGCCCCCCAATTTCCGCCTATGCATAAACCGTTCTTCCGAATGCGATTAAAATTGGTACAAAGATAGATTAGACCTTGTAGAAGAAGATAGGCTACATTTTGTCGTGAAAAAGGTACCTAAATAAGAGGACCAACCAGGTGAAGTTCTAGAACAGGGATTTTGAGATTATTATTTATTATTATATTTTGTTTATAATAATGGTTGCTATTGCTAATTGGTATTATTAGTTTTAATAAATTATAATTATTATTGTTAATGCGATAAGCCATGTGTATTATAGTACAGAATGTCTCGAGTTCCAACCACGGTTTCGATGAACCAATTTTCTTGCATTTTTTGATACTTTAGAGTTAAATTTATTACCTATATACTTATGCGCATGACGTACGCATCACGCGGTAGATTGCCTACTTGATAATATACTGCTCGCATAATCGCAAAAACTTAACAATAGCAACGCGCATTACTGTGTCAGCCGTACCTAGTATACGCCTATATATCTGCAAATTTTGTTTTTTTATAGCTTATTATTTTAATCTATTTCTTCCTAACCGAAAAGTATAAGATAGTTCTTATTTTACCATAAACCTCTTTTTGTTATAATGCACAAAATGAAAAAAAAAATTAACTTTGAGTTATATATTTATATTCGAATGTTTGAAATAACTTTATAACCTAGTTTTACATGGTTTATTAACAATAACATAAAAATAAATACAAAGTAAATTCTGATTTCACTAAAATGTTAAGCATATACCTAACTAAAAAAAAATTTCAAAATTTTAAATGTTTGGAATTTTAATTTATAAACCCAAAAATTTTTTGGAAAGTTTCTGAAGTTTTTAAAACATAACTTCCAATTGAAATTTGAGTGACTTTTTTTTAAAGTACCTACCATCAATTTAAGCGTGCAAAAACACATTTTGAAAAAAAAAATTGCTTTAGTTTGCCTTAAAATTGTACTATAAAATACCTATAATTTATTTAAAAGGAAACAAGGTAAAAAGTTTGAAGTAAAGTCCTACGAAAAAAGTCTGTATATATTATACCTATATAGGTATTATATAACAATATTTAATATAATTATTTATTTAAAAAAAAATTCAATAATTATAATTTTTATCTAGGTCTAGTTCTAAAATTATGACTTTTTTTCCGTTGACTTTTTAACTACAGACCTTGACTTTTTGTAGTCTACCTTTAAATGTATTGTTTTTATTCAAATTATTGAAAAAATGTTAAGGGGACGAGCCATTATTTCGAACTACCGAAAGTTCCGAATTATTGAATGTTTGAAATATTTAGTTTAATATTTTGTTGTCTGAAAATATGTGTAGGTACCTACCTAAATGTGTGTATACCCTATCGTTCTATCAGATAAAAATATTGTTATCTACACGTTATGTGTTACGGTCCAGTTCGGTACCAGCCCAATTTATAATTGTATTACTGTATTAGTTATCAATTATTATAATCAGGGTGGCGGAAATGGGGGGGAGGGGCTTAGGGGGCCTAGCCCCCCAAAATCACTCAAAGCCCCCTTGAAAAATAATTGTATACCATTCTTAAAAGTATATACCTATAAAGTATAATTTTAAAAAAAATGTGTTGGGGCTTGAGCCCTCCCTAAACATTTTTCCTATTTGCGCCACTAAACCTGGAGTACAACAGGGGACCGGCTATTTTAGGAGCCCGTTGAAATTAATTTGTAACTGTTGAAATGTTGATAGGAATATGCCTTATTTTATGATATGAATGTATATTATAATAATATATTTAGTAGAAATCGTGGGACACTATATATGTCTATATTGTATCGCTTGTAATGGGTTGTATTTTACAGGAAGTTTTGTATAGGCCCCGCAAAACATTTTACCGAGATCCAACATTTTATGGGAGGGCCTGTTAACAATGATACAAAATTTAATCATCATTATTAACATTCTAAATTTCTAACATTTTGTAATTTTGATACATGTGATAGGTATATATAATATTATATAATTTGTAAATTGTATTAGTATATAACATGGAAATATAATAGATTATATATTGTATAGTATTTTTGAGACTTTGAGAGAATTCTTGAATAAATTAATAATAACATATTGAAAACATGGATAATGAGTAGCCAGTAGGAAGTGGAAGTAACTGTTGGAGTAAATGTAACCAATCACGCTATAAGCTGAACGTACGTATACACCTACACATATTACAGAATGTGCTCCAACTAAATACTCTCAGGCAGACAGACCTCAGTTTATCAACTGAAAACGATAGGTACGATTTGCTGTTCGCGCTTTCACGCTTTCACATTTATTAGTTTATTAGGTACTTGTAGTTTGTCATAAGCCGGTTAAATTATTTTTAATAAGCTTGGCATTGATTGAGCAACTAGCCTATATTTAACAATTTAATATTTATTAAAAATAATATTGTTTAAATGTTAAATGTGTAAAAAAGTGTGTGTATTTTTTATTTGATTTAAATCTTACTATCTTAGTTTTGTTCAGTTGAGTAATGTTCAGCCATGTTTGGTAAAAATAATGAAGAAACCGTTGGATTATTAAAAGTTTCAGCCAATAAACTAGATGGGAATACAAAATATGGGTATGTGACTTACATTATAACTAATATTGTCTATAATAATAATTAAAAAATTATGGAATATGAGTATTTATGACTAACGATAAGCAATGGCACCAGCAGCCAGCAGGGGGTGGTTTATGGGGCCACCTCCCTTGGTATTTGTTAACTATTCGTAATTCAATAACATCCATAGATAATGTGGCATATCATAATATCAATTTATTGTATCATACAGTTTATAAAATATTTCTGGAATAAAAAAATATTTGTGATAAGTTTAATAAATAGTTAATAACTGTTAAAATAAGAGATACTTAAAGACTTATTATAGAACGTCTCTATTCTAAAATATAATAATATAATATTATTTATATATAACTTTAGCCATTGGATTTTAATCTTACCTGAATGCAATTTTATTCTGCCGACGTTCAGGGTGTTGTCTCAGTCTGACAAACGCGTAACATAGCACATAATTATACGTTCTGGATAATAAATTTATCCATTTAACCCTGTTATATTTAATATTAAATAGAATGAGTATTGATCTATAACTCAATTTAGAAGTTAGAATAATATTATCTAATTAATCACATAGGGTTTTTTATATTTTTATTTTAAAGCTAGTTATAAACATATTAAAATGTACCTACAAACAATTTACAATGTTAAATTAAATAATTATAGGTAGTCAATTCACTCATTATATTAAACATAAAAGTTTTAAATTGATTATTCAGAATCTTTTGTAACGTCGTCGGATGCCCTCTTGAGTACTTACCTACTAATGATTTTGTTTATAATCAGTGTTGTTATTATAATAATTTCTAATATTCTACTATACCTACCATAATATGCCGTAATATGGCGTAATATATATATTTATATGTATTTCAATTTTAAACTCTAATTATTTAATTTAAATTGTTTTTAATCATCAACATTGATATCATTGTTTTATACATTAAGTTTATTAAATCATTTTCAGTATTATTTTTAATTGTAATTTTTTTTTTATTTTAAAAATATTCAAAGGTATTAGGTAATATAAAACTGTAATATTATACTAGACCCTAGATATTAAAAACAGTTTTTATTTTACAAGATAACATTTTGTACAATCATGATTGCACTGAGTGAAATAACATTTAAATTGTAGATGCCTACATTTTATACTTTAATTTGGAAGTTTTCTATTAATTATGATGACAATTTTATTTTATTATTGATGAATAAGTTATATATTAAGATCTCGATAAGGCCAAAACCAGGCCATTGGTCCTATACTCCTACTAGTTTCTCCAATATTAAATTAAATTATATACGTATATTTCATAAGTCATAAATCATAATGTATTTATACAATTATAGGCTATAATTTATTGCTATTTTTATAATAGAATATCGTTTTGAAAATCATGTTCGTTTCAGATAAATAAGACAACTGCTGAATTGCAGCGTATCAGTAATAATTTCAATATTCATTATAGTTTAATCTTTGGAATAAAGCTGATAACCTATTAAGTATAAGGTTAAAAATATTATCTAAGATTTTTGTCTATATATTATTATAGCAAGTGACGTTATTGTGTGTACAAATATCTTATATTTTGGTACCTAGTACTTATTAGGTACCTATACATTTGCTATCAGTAAAGCAAGCATATTTTACTGATAATTTATTTTATGTAATTCACAGATATATAAACATGTTTATATATCTATGATGTAACATGTAACTATACCTATTATTACTTATCGTATAAACCTTTAAATATATTAAAATTTAATGATAAAAAGATGGATAGGATTCATACTGGGGTTAGGCTTTCGTATCTCTTTGCTCAACTCGTAGGATTATAGTTAGGAATCGTATAATATAGTATTATTAATTGTTATGCATTTGAAGATTAGTATAGATTCATTTATATATTTTATTTTTAGAACACCAGCCGTTTTGAGTAGATTACACAAGTTGCGGGATAAATTACATATAGTGACATTTATTTAGCTTTTAGCCTTTGTTACGGTTGTGACCAAGCGGACAACGGCGTCGGTTGTAACTCGCACCGTCGCCGGTTCAAATCCCGGCCATGGGCAACATCACTCTCTGGGCAGGTAACTTACTGTCTAGACGGCGATGTCCCAACCGGGCATGGCAGATTACTAGTGCCCAAATAAAAATTCTGCCAAATAGGCTCAGAACTAGGCCTTCAGGCAATCAGGCCTACTCCCGGACATAGCGCAAAAAAAAATAACGGTTGTGGCATGTTGGTAGATTTTGGTATCAATATAAAAACTACAGAGAAATAATAATTGTAGGTATTCAATATGTATGTTTTGCTATTAATTGAATTCAGTAGACAGTAGTTGATTATAATTTATAATGTTTACCAATAATAATTAATATTACTATAATATTTTGTAATTTGATTTTCAAAAATATTGAAGTAGGTATACTTAAGTAGTTAGCCAGTTAGGTATTCGAAGTAATGTATCTATATGTATGAAATACATGTGCATCCTTTATTTTTTTTCAAATACTGGGCCCCACTGAAAAACCTTGTGTGGGGGGCTAGGAGTTCTAAATTGCATTATAAGTACATAAATATGGTATCAATTGTAAATCTCCAGTAAAATAATACAATAAGTAGAAATATAAGCAGTGAAAAAAAAATTCTAAAACTATACATAATAGTATAATACATATAGTATTTAACGTTTATACAATACCTAACAGCTGGTTATTCCATTACGAATTCGTCTTAAGATGACTTTAAGCCATTATGAATTTTTTTTTAAAATAATTTAATTGGAAGATTTATAATACAATGTGGTTCCTATAATGTTACATAATTTAGTGCCGACTACCGAGTATACCAAAATGTTTTCTAGTAGTTATTTTTTTTAGACATTATTAAAAGAAACATGTTTTTTACTTAGGTGCCTTGTATCAACTACTCGTATATGTAATATAGACTGAAGTAGTTTATGATTTCCGTGTATATTTTTTTATTGGTAGCAGTTGCAAGACATAGATCATTTGTTGGATATATTAATTGTACTTTATTGACCATAGTTCTTATGTATTTTTTTAAATGTATTGTTTTAGAACTGTAGAAAATAATGTAAAGAAAAAACCAGTTGTCAGTGGTCTGGTAAGTACAAGTCAATTTTAATAAAAATTTGAATGTTCAAAAAAAATAATAAATTTAAATATCTTATTCAAAATTCGATTGTATTAGATTTTTCATTCATTGGTTTTGTATATATAATTTATATATAAAGAGTTATGTTAGGTGAGGTTACATTTTTTAATTATGTATTGATGACGTGATGTAGTAAGAATTTAAATATACTATACCACAGTTGGCCCAGTCGGGTCTCCTCAGCCACTCAGCTGGTCTCAGTGCAGCAGCAGACAGTTGTACGCTCACCGGCCACCACTCACGTAATATTATTAAAAAACTGGTTTCAGTGGAAACTGTTTATATTATAATAGGTATTACGTAACTATCACCACAACAATATTGTGAATATTACTTGACCTTCCTAACCTCTCAATTATAAATACAAGTACCAAGTTATTTTGATACACCACGACATCCTAAAATATTCCTAAATAATATAATATATAATATATATACGTATATATAGGCCCAATATTACCTAAATGGCAGTCTTGTAAAGTATTCGAATACAAGATAAAATTATTCTTTACAAGGCTGCTAAACGTCTATAGTTCTATAGGTATATTACCTATATAACCAAATTTTGAATTATTGGATATCGAGTTTAGTTATATCTTACTTTTTTAAATTACATTTATATTTTCAAAAAAATCATATCATATTATTATAGTACCTATAGAGCCATATATATATATATTATTTAGTAATAATAATATGGAGCACATTATTAAATATCAAGGCTGGGCATTAACGAGTTAAAAAGTTAAAGTTAAGTTAAAAAGTTAAGTTACTTAACGAGTTACTTTTTTTTTAAGAAGTAACTTCTATCTTAACGAATTACTTTTTTTTTAAAGTAACTTATAACTTAACTCGTCAATTCATTTTATAATCACGTTAAATTATATACTTTTATAATTAATTTGATTATTAATATTTAGTTCATAGTTGGTAATAACAAAGTAAAATTTAAAAGTTTTACCATCACTTTGGAAAACTTTTAGGTAAAAAAATAAAATATACAAATAATTTAATTATTTTGTTGGATTTCATAATATATAAGTACTTACAACAAAATACATTTTTTTAAGATATAAAGACCTACATTATAATATTATGTTATTTGTAGATCTTTAACATGAGGTGTAAATGGTGTAATTATAAGTTTTATATGAAAAAAAAAGTAAATTATTTTTAACTAAATTAAGTTACTTATTTTTTCCAACTAACTTGTAACTTTAACAAGTTAAATAAAAAAGGAAAGTAACTTTTAACTTTAAACTTAACTTACATTTTTCCAAATTAACTTAACTTAACGAGTTAAAAAAAATAATTAACTTGCCCAGCCTTGTTAAATATTAACTTATTAGTATAATTACTATAATTTTCTATATATATAGTACATTTAATTTTTAATTATTCAAATCTTGTATAATGACTGATGAATTTTATCGGTTTCTACATATCTATTTACTTTAAACTTCTAAATTAAATTATATTGTTTGTTAACTTATAGCTAACTTTAAGTTATAATTTAATCATCTCAAATTATTTTTTTTAGTTTCGATATGCTAGCAAAGGTGATGTGGTTCTTATGTCTATTGGTGTTATATTCTCAGTTATTCATGGATCGAGCTTTCCTGTCTTGGCATTAGTATTTGGTCAAATGACCAATGTATTTATCAAGCAAGCATCGGTATGTCATGTATAATAAAAAATAATTGTTGATAAAAATATAAAATAACGATGTGAAGTACTATTTTATACTATGTAAACTGTACCTATATAGATAGAAAAATAGCACTATATTTATGTTTTTCTTATGAGGATGCCTACATAGTTGTTAGTATGTTTGTATGCTTAAAATTATTTAAATTATTATACTACAAAACGATAACAAATTAAAAAAGGTGGGTAAGTGGATGTCGCTCTGCTGTACAGTAGGTTACAAGTGGATTACTGTATAATGGATAGTATTAAATTTGAATTCAATGATATAATATCACTGTATAAGAAAAACGATTCTGAGCGGAGACGGTTTGTCAGTCTAGGTATTAGACATACCAGCTATTATAAGTATACTTATCTATAGTATTAAAAAAAAATTGACCTATAATCTAGGTATTAATAATAAATTCCAAATTAATCATATCATATAATATCCATCAGGTAACGTGTTATACATCAACAACAAACCGTGGTACTATCATAGATATATAATAATATATTTTAGAAGTTTCAAGTACCCACAAATAATATTATACAATCATTACAATCACAACAAAATAACTAAAATAGTTATTCCAGGTTTTTCAATATGTAATTTCGTCCAAATTTGAACTTAAAATTACTATAAAATAAACTGTGCTTATATTGTATTTCTTAGAATTTTTGGTAACAGAATTAAATATTTACGTAGAATCTTGTTTTAAAATTTCAATCCTTAGATATAAAAGTTGAACATTTTATAAATTTTTAACTACGAAATAATTAATAATTATTTAATTTTAAATTTGATAAATTTTGTCAAAATTTGATTTTTAAATGCTTTAAAAAAAAAATTATGCCTATGTATTTTTAATATTTTTCAACTGCTATTCTAACAATATATCAGGAGCCTTGTATTAAATTTTTACACTTTTTGGCCCAATAGATAAAACTTTATTTATATTTATATAAAAAAAAACTAAAAAAATTTAAAACTTACAATGTCCGTAAACAGCTCAAAAAGAGTCAAATTATTTTCAAAATTTTATCGTATATAGAAAATGCTAATATCAACATTCAGTGAAATTTTCAAGTTTCTACGCAGTCACTCGTTTTTTAATTACAACAAAATAAGATAATCGTTACGTAAGAAATCGAGTGAATATCAAATGTTGTAAAAATATGAATTTCAAACGCTCATAAAAGTTTAATTTGAGTTTCTTATAGACATTTTTTTTTGATAAAGATAGATTATCCTATTAAGAATCTTGTATTAAATTTTCAAATCTTAGTTTTAAAAAGAAAAATTTTTACGAATTATTAACTCAAAATAATTTGCTAATTTTCGTGATTTTTACATATTTTGTCAATTTTAGATTCTGAGTGGAACGATGAATGTATTGATTTTACAATGATGTGTGTTTTTTTTTTGTGTCTGTCATCACCTTTTAGGACAGTAAAAGTGCTTGGATTTTCTTCAACAGTACCTTTTCTGATAGGAAAGTGAATCTAGTTGGTACTTTGGGGGGGTCAAAATTAAAATTCCCAGTAATTTTCAAAAGCACCAAGAAAAACCAAAGAAAAATTAAGGAAAAACGGAAATTTTTACGCAAAATCGATTTTTCACAAAATTAAATTTGGTTTTTGGTGTAACTTTAAAAAAAATGACCGTAGATACATGAAATTTTGACTGAATGTTTATATTAGCATTTTCTATACACCATAACATTTTCAAAATATTTTGACTTATTTTGAGCTCTTTACGGACATTGTCAGTTTTCATTTTTTTTTAGTTTTTTTTCTAAAAATATCAATAAAATTTTATTTTTTGATTAAAAAAGCTTGAAAATTTAATAAAAGGCTCCTAGTATATTGTTTCAAAAGCAGATGAAAAATATTAAAAATCCTTAGTGACAGTTTTTTTTTATTAGCATTTAAAGTTCAAAAATTGACAAAATAAGGACAAATCACGAAAATTAGCAAATTATTTTGAGTTAAGAATTCGTAAAAATTTTTCTTTTTAAATCTAAGATTTTAAAATGTAATACAAGATTCTTTCTTTCAAGACTTTCTCTAGTAGGGACTAGGGAATATTTTTGTCACAATGAAATATAATACATTGTCGATAAAAAAATAAATGGTAAAACCTAGTTGCTCTGTCCAGCGAGAGAACGTGCCGATTCTGGGAGTTTACCAATTACGCTTAAAATTACCTTTTCACAGGCCCGGATTGAACCGGCGAGCTACCGAGAAAATCTCGGTGGGCCGCGTAAAATTTGGGCCGTTATTATTTTTGGACAAAAGTAGTCTAGTATTTTTAGATAGTGATATAGTAAAATATAGATCCAAATACACGGTTAAAACAATAGATGCGTCAGCTGTATAATACTGATGTATAGTGTATTGGTTATTTAATCCTCAAGAATTGTCAATCGCGATAATACACGCTAGAGCAGTAAAGATAGAAATTTAAAATCTCGGTGGGCCGAAAACTCTCAATCCGGCGCTGCCTTTTCATATACCAATTGCGTTCTAAACATTTTAGAGTCGATAGACCAATTGCGCTTTATACATTTTAGGGTCAATAGACAAATTGCGCTCAAAACATTTTACAATACCTAAGGAAAAGTTATAAGTTAGTTATACATTTTTTATGCGAGTATTAATACATAATATAATATAAATAAACATTTTTTTTCTTCACATTTAACAAGTTACTTTTTGATCGTCAACTATATAAAATGTATGATAATGATAACTTGTTTTCGTCTATCACTCAAATGCATATTCCCGTGATCAAATGTCTGTAATAATAACAACGTTTCATAAAATTCCCGATACCGTTATAAAATGTATTATAACCAGTCACTCTAACCAGTAATCAATTGGTCAATAAACATGTTTTTAATTTTCAAGCATTTTAGTGTGTTTATGTTGATGTTGATGGAATTAGATCAAAAAACAATATTTCTAAATCTGAAGATAGCCGCCAGGCGTCAAATTTGAATACAAGCGCAATTGGTATATTTACCGTAAAATATAAGAGGCGCAATTGGTACACTGACCTTAAAATATAAGCTGCGCAATTGGTATATTGACCCTAAAATACAAATTTTGTTTTGGCGCAATTGGTCCATGCCCCCCGATTCTAAGTATCACCACGCGAGACCTTGCCATCGAGACCAGTTCCGCCATAACACGGTGTTGCGTGGGGGTACGCAGACGAACCGATTTTCGTCCGGCCGGGGCGGGTAGGTGATTAGTAAATTCCGCCGATTTATGGGTTGCTACTTGGTAGTCGATTTTAGGGTTGGAGTTAAAACGTGTAAATCCATCGATAATTTTTTTTAACAGCAAAAAAAATTTAAATTTCACCGGTACTATTTTTTTTACCTGAAAAAAAAACAAAAATTCCACCGATGGTAAGATTCACAGATTATAATTATAGTACCTATGTATTTTATTTTTTTATTATATTTTTCGAATTAGTGTAAATAAGACATACCTAATTGTCCTAATTATATATTATATAATATAATAAATCTGTAGGTATATAGATAATGATAAAATACATACCTATTTGCTATTACCTATACATAATGTTAATTTATAGGTATTTTAGATAAAAAAAAAACCGGTGGAATTTTCATTTTTTTCCCGATACCTAATAAATAAATACCAGTTGAATTAACATCCGCTACAGCGTGTTCTCTTGCTGGACAGACTTAATAAATTTCGAATTTAATTTTCATAAATATCAAGTAGGTAATAACATTTTAACTCATATTACATTCATCTCGATTTTGATATTCTATCCATACAATTTACAATGTTTATTGTCTATAAACTATTTTATATTTTTGACTTGTTCAAATATTATAAGTTATAATAACAAAGCTAATAATTTGATCAACACATAGGTACTATCAGGGCCGGATTATGGTCATAATTTAAGGGGGGCTATTACTTTTATTGAGGCCTTTTCACCTAAAACAATTTCCTTTTTTCTTCTGATTTATTAATTTGTAATAAATATAAATTAAAATAAGTATAGCATTGTTTTTAAATAACATTTTATTCTTATATCATATTATAATTTTTTGGCATATGCAATAAAATTTAATATAAATTCTATTTATATGATATTAAATAGTATTAATATTTAAAATAAATATTTAAATTTAATTATGTTAAATTTACTTTATCAGTGTTTGTAATTTCGCCGACGGTTTTTTTCATTTTTGGCTCAAACGCAGGATTTTCAATTGGTTGAAAGAAATTTGACAATTTAGGAATTTTGGCTTCGTACTCATTTCTAATTTTCAGGGCTCTTCGTTTTGAAGCACCAGATTCATGTTTTCGGAAAGACATGATTATTCAATCACACTTGATAGATAAATTCAATAAATTTATAACGTTTTAAAAGGAGCTTTAAATATTATATGATAATAAAGTAATAAACAATCGGAAATCTCAAGCTAGCGTCTGCGGTCTAAGCCACGGACTAAGATAGAATCTATCTTAGTCCGTGGTCTAAGCTAACATCATGACAAAAATTTATTTTGTCATGTAATGCACTAGGTTTAAAAATAAATTTAACCGATTATATTTATGTTTATCGCGTTGACGGATCGGCCGGAAACCCGTTCGATAACGACGATAACGAGTTGCAAGAAGCGACGACCACTATACCTATAAATTATAATTGGGTCTTGTGTGTCGGTAATGAAGTATCAAAGTCCATGTCCATTTTAATATGACATAAATTTAAAATGTATAAGTTATAATAATGTTTTGAAAAAAAATGAGTTGACACACTGTGGCCCCTTTCAACTTGCGGCCCGGGGCTATAGCCCCCCCTAGCCCCCCCCCCTTGATCCAGCCCTGGGTACTATCATGATTTATAGTATATAGAAGTGTAATGATTGGAATAGTGTTTTTTTTTAAAAAGTATTAAAAAAAATGTAGGTTAGGTTTGAAGGGCGCTGATTAATATTTTATATATAATAAATAACCGAAGTTTTTCTTTAAAAATTAAAAATTGTATTAGTCCGTGAAGTATGTTGTATGTATATACCTAATATAGCTTCTAGCAGGCACGTAGGTAGGTACACAACAAAAAATTCTGGGGGGGATTGAAAGCACAACCCTCCATGTATATGGTATAAAGCGTGCTTGCAGGCTTCTAGCATAATATCTTATATAAGTGCTTACTGTATAGCCCGGTAGTCGTACCTTAATATAGCCAATAGGCATATAGCGGTTGCCTGCATTATCTGTATTTTCCTACAGGTTACTTCTACTAATAACTCAATGGTCAATATACCGTTGACAGTGGTTGGAAACGCCTTAGATCTCATACATACTAATCCATTTAATTCAACATCTAATTATACAAATATTCTTCGCTCAAGTGATGTATCAACTAATTCACCCTTAAATGATGAAAGTTCTACATTTGGTGCATTCTTTATGTCTGAAATGGAGAGAATGAGTACTGTTAGAACTATTACAGAAATCGATTTGAGGTAAGTTGTATAAAGGTATAATAACTTATTTTTCAATTTCATTATTATTATTTCAACATACTTTTTAAACTTAGAAAAACAACAGATATTCCAAATATATTCATTGATGAGACGTTTAGTCCTGAAAAATTTTATAACGATATGACCAAGTTTTCGTTGTATTACTTGTACATTGGATGCACAGTATTAATTGCTGCGTTCATACAAGTAAGATATTTTTTGAACAATTATAGATATAGCCATATAGGTAGTGTATATGTCGTATTATTTAGACATTTGGTTATATAAATGCTAAAAGTAATTATACTTTTTTAATCAATATCAACCCAATATTAAATAATGAACTATTATAATAATTTATTTTTTAGACTTTTTGTTGGGAGATTGCTTGTGAAAGACAAATTTACCAATTACGTAAGGTATTTTATCGTCAAATCCTTAGACAAGAAATTAGTTGGTACGACTTAAGTGATGGTGGAGACTTGACAACAAAATTATCAGAGTGTGAAATTACATCTAATACCTAGCTAATATATTAATAATTTAATTTTATAATAATGTATTTTTTTTCCTTATAGTGATTTGGAAAGAGTTCGTGAAGGTATTGGCAGTAAATTCAGTATGGTTACTCAGTACGTAAGCACTCTTTTCACTGGTATAGTAATTGGCCTTTGTGTTGATTGGAGATTAACATCAATTATACTTTGTGTCACGCCATTTTTAGTTGCAGTTTCTGGAGCTCTAGCTATAGTAAAGTGTTTGATTTTAACTTTGAAGTAGTGGTATGGAAATTTATTTTATTTTTTTTTAGGTTTCAGCAAGTACAGCCGCTAGAGAGCAGATGAAATATGATTTAGCTGGAAGTATAGCTAAAGAGGTCTTATTAAATATTCGGACAGTAGCAGCATTTGGAGGGGAACTTAAAGAATCTAAAAAGTATGTCAAATATAAAATTAAAGAAATATTCTTATAAGAATTTAAATACAAACCAATGTTATAGATATGAGTTGGCTATAGAAGAAGGTCGAAAATTAGTCATGAAAAAATACTATTTATTCTCAATATTATTGGGTTCTGTATTTGTGATAATGTATTCAGCGTATGGAATAGCATTCTGGTATGGATCTAATTTAATTGTTGATGGAATTTCATCACCTGGGAACATTTTCACGGTACCTAGTTCAAAAATGAATTAATAATTGCTTAACTTAAATTGTAATACCTCCTATAATAATAATGTACACCAGGTATTCTTTAGTGTAATGGCTGGGGCGTTTTCTGTGGGAAATGCTTTACCATTTATAAATTCAGTATGCATAGCGATTAGTGCAGCATCAAATGTATTTGATATAATTGATAGTAAACCAAACATTGATCCTTATTCATCACAAGGAAAGAAAATTAATAAAATTCAAGGAAAAATTGAATTCAAAAATGTTCACTTTGCATATCCAATAAGATATTCTATACCAGTAAGCTATACTGTCATAGATATTAATAAAAAAAAAATATTTATTGTTAATTGTTGAATTAAAGGTTTTGAATAACTTATCATTAACAATCGAACCAGGGCAAACGGTAGCATTGGTAGGTTCTAGTGGAGGTGGTAAAAGCACAGTTGGAAGTTTGTTACTGCGTTTCTATGATCCCACAGAAGGCCAAGTAAGTAAAATTATATTCCTTCAAGTATATAATACTAAAGTAATACCTAATGATAAATTATTTTCTTTAGGTATTGTTGGACGATTTTGATTTAAAATATTTAAATTTACATTGGCTTCGTCAAAACATTGGAGTTGTATCCCAAGAACCAGTATTATTTAATGTTTCTATTGCTGAAAACATCAGATATGGTCAAACAGATTGTACTCGGCAAGATATTATAGCTGCTGCAATGACAGCAAATGCCCATAGTTTCATCATAAAATTACCCAAGGTTAAAAATGTGTACATATTAATCTAATAATCTTACTTTCTGAACAATCTGGACATATTATAAACAAAACTTGTGCAGGGTTATGATACATTAGTTGGAGACAAAGGTTCTCAACTTTCTGGTGATCAGAAACAAAGAATTGCTATTGCAAGAGCTTTGGTCAAAGATCCAAAAATATTATTATTGGACGAAGCTACTTCAGCACTAGATTCACAGAGTGAAGGCATAGTACAAGAAGCCTTAGATAAAATTCAACATAATAGAAGCACTATTATTATTGCTAATAGACTGTCCACAATAAGAAATGTTGATGTTATTTTTGTTTTACAAGTATGTATTAGATTGAATTACATATATTTATACCATTTTATGATACAGATATAATTACCTATAAACTTTATTTTGTAGAATGGAAGTATAGTAGAATCTGGAACACACGACTTCTTGATGTCAAAGAATGGTCTGTATTCAAACTTATTTAACACCCAAGTGAAACGGGAAAATAATGAAATTAATGGAGACTCTTTAAAATCTGATGAAGATATTATAGATGGTAAAAATATCAATACAGAATATGCTACACCATCAACAAGTCAATCTAAAAGTAAACAAATTAGTTTAAAAGTAAGTACCTATTACTGAGTATAAATAGCAAGAAAGTATGTGTTTAATTTTTCAGTCTTAATATATTTTTATTATTTTCTTAAATTAGAATCCGGAACTTGAATCTTACGGTGAAGTTGATGATGTGGCCGATGAAAATATTGAGTATATACATAATTAATAATGATACATTTATAGTAACTTAAATTTTTATAATAATAATTTATTTTAGGGACCAAGCTATAATTGATAGTAATAATACTGAAATCACAACAAAAAAGGATTCAGTTTTAGAAAAATGTATTGAACCTGAGCAAGTATTTACAGATAGTTTTATCACTGAAGATAAGGATGGCCGTAAAGTAAATGTTACTAGAAAAATATCTTCACGTAAAGTAAAACGAATCATTTATTTAGAACAAGTATGTTACTTTTTTCAAAATGTAAAATAAAATATTAAATTCTACCAGTTTTATATGAGTAGGGAAGTACAGATGACGAGTTAGAATCAAATGATTATCGACCAAGTAGTTTAAGAGGAAGTACTTCAATAAGACCAATGAATCAACCTGATGATTATTCTCAGTAAGTATCTACTACATAGTCATAAGGTTTAAGATTTTAATAATTAATTGTTGTCTTCTAAATATATTAGATGGGAAACTTCAGACATAGAATTAAATCGAAATACAGAATTTGCCATGATTTCTAAAAATGGTTTTCAATATAACAAACAAAATACCATGGTAACACCAATCAAATAAAGTATATTTTAATATTTATGTTACAAAACGTACAATGTTGAGCAAATTATTTAATTTTTTTAACTGTTAAGTTAAGTTGAAAATTTAAAGATAATTTTACTTTGAACCTATAAGTTTTACAAGGTAAATAGAAAGAAATTAAATCAAAACTCTATTGAATTTTTTTTTTTTTTTTAACTGATCAATATTTTCAATCGATGCCAGATATTATAATCTAGCTAGAAATTCGCTAAACTAAACCTGTGTTAAAAATAATGAACCGGGATGTTTGGACCATATAATTTACATGGTTCATCATCCAGGTGTGGGATGACTTTAAACCAGTCTAGTTTGGTGATAATGAATTGAGTCCATGCTACTTTTATGTGTTTGAATTGAGTCCAGGGTATTATCTTCATATCTTTGAATTGAGTCCGTAAAGATGATATATAATAAATATTAAATAAAACATATGTATTAATGTTTAATATGTTGGATATTTTTATTTAAATATTTAGGGCATAATATAGATATAATATACTTATATACTTATAATTTATAAATACCATTAAAACTTTGTGTTAAATTTTAAGATACTAATAATAATCGTGGTTCAACATTAGTATCCTCGGATTTTTTCAATGTATAAATAAACAGGGCTTAAGCTCCCCCACCAAATTGAACCAATTTGCGCTTATGAGTTAGCATAATTTCTTTATACTTATTATTATTATTATATGATTAAAAAAAAAACTATTTAATAATCAACATTATCGTATTACACAAAAAGTGTACCTTTACAATCTTACATAATTATTATTATTAATATTTTTTAACTAATTATTATTATGATTAAAAAAATACTATCACACACATTTTTTAGGAGACTACTCAGCCAACTTCCACATGGTGTCTTCTTTTCTAATTTGCTAATTTGCTTAAGAGACTCAACTCGAACAACCTAAAAATATTGGTCGGACTCAACTCCAATAACCCAAAAGTATTTGCGGACTCAATTCAATGTTATCCGTCTAATTTAGCGAATTTCTAGACTTCTGTCTTCTAGTATGAATACAAAAACAAAAATATATATTAAAAATAATATATAATAAAAGTCACGATAAGAGTAATAATTGACAGAACAAATAATAGAAAAGGACGATTAATGACAGAATCTCTAATAACAAAAGTTATCGATTTATATTTTTATTTTTAAGAAATCACAGCACTAATGTCTATTTAAACTTTGAACTGGGTTTTCGGGTAATGCTGTTGTTAAGAGATATGATAATAATGTGTTTGGAAGAGATTGTAATTTTCTATGTAAATTTATATAAAGTTGTATTTATATATACATTTTTTTCAACACATTAATGTCCAGCTTTGCCTATGTATATATAATAAGCTTTGTATTTGAAAATGATTATAATGAATGAAATGCATATTATACATATGTTTTATAAATTAATTTTCAGCCTGAAATTGAAAATGTTTGCATGAAGGATATACTTAAATTCAACCGTCCAGAATGGCCATGGTTGATGATGGGTTTTATAGGTTGTGCTTTAACTGGTACCATAATGCCAGTATTTGCTATTTTTTATGGTCAAGTCTTTGCTGTTAGTATAAAAATATTCTGTAGTCTAATTATATTATTATGTATTAGTTTATTTCTATTTATTTTAGACATTTACACTTAAAGGCGATGCACTATTACAAGAAGCAGCTTTTTGGTCAAAAATGTTTATCATATTGGCTCTACTATCTGGATTAGCGTGGTGGATGCAGGTAAAAAAAAGTTAAAATCACAATATCACAATATTATTTTTAATAAATTATTTTTTAAAGACCTTCGGATTTACCCATGCTTGTGAAAAGCTCATTATGCGTTTGAGAGTATATGCGTTCGAAAATGTGTTACGTCAACCTATATTTTGGTTTGATTTTAAAAGTTCATCACCCAGTAATATCATCAGTAGATTAGCTAAAGAAACTCCACTTGTGAAATCTGCAAGTACAGTTACAAACTAAAAAATTTAAAATTGTCTAAGTTTTTTGATAATTATAGGCTGGTAGTTTAAGAGTTGCTCAAGTAATATCAGCATTTGTAACACTGTCAGCTGCACTAATTATCGCTTTTACATTTGGCTGGAAATTTGCTGTAGTACTAGTCATTGGTGTACCAATAATTGCTGGTGCTGCTTATAAACAATTAATGATCGTACAAAAAGGCCAAAAAAAAGATGTTGAATGTATGGATGAAGCTGCCAGGGTGAGAAAATTAGCAATTACAAGTTGTATACTAAACAACAAAGATCAATATTTTACTTAATGACTATACTATTATGCAAAATATTAGGTATATAATATTATATACTTTAAAGTATAATCAATATTTTTCTGATTTATTTAACTTTCATGATCTCATTTTTATAAATCTGAATTACAGCTTATGAATTAATTTTAGATTAAATCTGAAACTATTTCAAGTATAAAAACAGTTCAAGGCTTAGCACAAGAGCTAATGTTTGTATCAAAGTATGAAAATAGTTTAAATGATCCTTTTAAAACTGCTAAAAAACAGGCATTTTCGTTTGCAATTATGTATGCCGTTTCTCAGGCAGTTATTTATGGAATGTATTCAGTTTCATTTAGATATGGAGCATTTCTTGTAGAAATTGGAGATATGTCAGCCACAGATATTTATAGGTAATACTATACAGATAATATACCAAATATATATTATTGCATTCTCTATTTAAATGAATTTCTTAGGGTGTTCTTTGCATTGGCATTTTGTGCTGCCTCTGTTGGTCAAACATCAGCTTATCTGCAAGATTATTCTAGAGCTAAGATTGCAGCATCTCTCATTTTTAAACTAATTAGGAGAAAATCGGAGATAGACCCTCTATCAAATACAGGATCTAAACCAGTAAAACCATATCATATTATGATTTTAGATCAATATTACATTTAATACATATTTTAATGCACAATACAGACAATTAAAGGAAAAGTCCACTTTAAAAATGTCAAATTCGAGTATCCTTCTAGACCAAATGTACGTGTATTGCGAGGCCTTAACTTGATAGTTGAACCTGGCAAGACATTAGCAATAGTTGGTGAATCTGGATGTGGCAAAAGCACCATACTATACTTACTTGAACGGTTCTATGATCCATCAATAGGAGCGATTGTACGTGTTTAATTTGTATATAATAATTGATTTATACTAAATTACTATCAATATTAAAATTGTATATGTACTATATATATTGAAGCATACATTTTGTTTAGGAAGTTGATAATCACGATATACGAGCAATGAATTTATGCCATTTAAGACAGAATATTGGAATTGTTACTCAAGAGCCAATATTGTTTAACAGTTCCATTAAAGATAACATAGCATATGGTATATCCAACAGAGAGGTCCCCATGGATGAAATAATTGATGCAGCTAAAAAAGCAAATATTCATAATTATATTACAACTCTAGCTCAAGTAAACCATGAAAAATATTTTGAAGCAACACAATTTTTTAATATTAAATTGAATTCTTATTTTTAGAGATATGATACATTGGTTGGAGATCAAGGAAGTCAGCTATCTGAAGGACAAAAACAGCGAGTAGCCATTGCACGAGCATTAATAAGAAATCCTAAAATACTTTTGTTGGATGAGGCTACAAGAGCATTGGATATGGAAAATGAAGTAGTAAGTTGATTATATGAAAAAGCTATAAGCACATTGATTTCTATCCCAATTTAATGTTTCAAGCTTGTGCAAGGAGCATTGGAGGCAGCTTGTAAAGGTCGTACTTGCATTATTATTGCTTATCGTCTTTCTACAATTCAACTAGCTGATTCTATTGCTGTAGTTCACAATGGTAAAATTGTTGAGCAAGGTAATCATGAAGAACTGAAAGCTAAAAAGAAGTATTATTACGAGTTAATTACACGCCAGGAAGAATCATCTAATCAACTTCAGCTCTAAAAACATACATTTCAATTAATTAATAATATGATCTAAGAAATGTATATATTATTTTAACTGGTAAGCTTTTAAAGTTGTTATTATTGAATATTGGGTTTTATAAATTATAAATTGTATTTTTTTTTTTATATTTCGATTATGGGTCTATAAACAGTGCAGATACCACCTACTTAATAATTTATGTCTCTTCAAGGAATCTTAAACAACATATTTTCAAAAAAAATTATGGCTTGTCAGTTAAAAAGTATTATACAATTGAAATGTAGTGGTTAAGTGCTCAAGTAAATTAACATTTTATCTACTATTAATTAACTTATGTTAAATAATTTATGTTAGTTATACTAATAGTTGGTTGTGATTGCAAAATTATACATAAAAACAGTTTTGCACAAACCAACACCCTTTAATAAATATTTATAATTATATTTTTTGAATAAAATAAACTACCCATAAGGCCTTGAAGTTGTTAATTATTCCAATAATTATTATTATGTAATATAATTAAAAGTGAATTTTAAAACAATACTCTATAAATCTATATATTACAATATGTTGTTTTAATAAATTGCTGTATTTTAAGGTAGAATTATTAAGTGTGTTGTCTACATCTTCATAAAATTTTTTTTATAATTTTAATACAAATTTGGTCTTTTATTACAAATGCCAAGTTAATTGTTAATCCAGTTAACCACTAATAACTACTAACTAGTGACTAAATAAAGCAACACCTGATGCATAACCAAATATTGTAAATAATTAAAATAATATTTTAGTTTGATTTTAATAAAAATGTATTGATACAAATTCTAATATGTTACTTTTATTTGGACATACCTAACTATAATCAATAAAGGCAATACACACTGCAGTGGTGGACTTTCGTAATTAAATAACATACACAACACCTACAAAATATTTACTTAAACTTAGCGGATATACATAATTTCAAATTCAATTTGCTAAATTAAAGTATATATTTTGTACACGTAATAGATCAAGCTATTTATTATTTTTTTATAAAATAATTTCAATTAAAAAATGTTGTATATTGCAATACATATTATATTGTTAAATATTAAGACGTATTATATTTATAAGAATATTATACAAAATATATCATTGTAAGTTTGGAGCCATATAATAAAAATAACGCGAGACACTACCATAATCTTTTAATTGTAATTCATAATATTACAATATTTTTTCATTCTAATTATGAAGAAATCTATCTAAGTCTTTCTCTTTTAAATATAATATTATAGTAAGAAAAGTATAATAGGTATTAAGTATATACAATGTGTTCCAGGGTTCTTACTGGTCAACATCATATGAAAGTATACCCAAAATTATGAAAAAATACCCTTTAAAGAGGGTCTAACTTTTTTATTTTTTAAGTTATGAGCAGTTAACTTTTTTTTTATCAAAACCAAACCCATCACACATTTTCTATGTATCTTCAAAAATATTCAACATTTTGACGTAATTTTTTTTTATCTTAAAGTGTTCTATCAACCAACATACGCAATTAAACAAAAAATGTGCAAAATATTGTTATTAATTTTAAAAAGTAATTATTTTTATCAAAAATTAATATTTTTAAAAGAAAATCGCGTATAACTCCAAAAAATGTAGTATTTAATATGGGTTTTTTGCTTATTGTATTATTCTACTGAATAATACCGAAAATAAATTAAAAGTTTGGTTTTCATGTCTTCCATAATTGCAATATTATACGCTGCTAAACAGTACACGTCTTTTATGAATTATGATTGTAATTATTGCCAATGGATAATTTTATTAAACATCGAGCTTAAATGAGGTATAAACTCATTAGAGGTGACATCAATTATTTTATAAGTTAGTTTATTTTTTATAGACAAAATAGAATATGATTATCATAAAAAAAAAATACAGGGTAATTACAGAGTAGTTAAAAAATAGAAATAAATTAAAATAAAATAAATTTTATGTTTAATTAATTTATCAGATTTTCAAAATGTTCCCCAACTGACTGCAGACAAGCTTGAGCTCTAAATGAAATACTTTGTGTACCTAGTTCTTTGTATTTCTGAGTGAGAGATGTTAATACGCTCTAACAATTGTTCACGGCTTTTCGATGACAACAGCGTACATTTTCTGCTTCATGTATCCCCACAAATAAAAATCCAAAGGTGTTAAATCAGGCGATCGTGGTGGCCGAGCTACTGTAACACCACTCCCAATTCATTGTGGACAATTTGCATTCAAAAATCGACGAACTGAATGAGGAAAGTGTGCAGGAGCGCCATTAAGAAACCACATTACTTGGCGTATTGCAAATGGCACACCTTCTAAGAGTACTGGCAATATCTCTTGTAAAAAGTCCAAAAAAGTTTCTTGATTTAGCCGATTAGGTAAAACATGTGATTCAATAACTAAATCGTCTATCATTCCAGCCTAAACATTAATTGAAAATTGATGTTGGAAGGAAGTTGGCCATACGACGTGGGGATTCTCAATCGCCCAGACATGTGCGTTACGGTGATTTGTTATACTTGTTTTGGTGAACGTTGCTTCATGAGTAGAATAACACAATAAGCAAAAAACCCATAGTTAATACTACATTTTTTGGAGTTATACGCCATTTACTTTTAAAAATATTAATTTTTGATAAAAAATAATTACTTTTTCAAATTAATCAAAATAATTAGTACATTTATGGTTTAATTGCATATGTTGGTTGATGGAACACTTGAAAAGCTTTAAGATTAAAAAAAAAAAATTATGTCAAAATGTTGAATAGTTTTGAAGATACATAAAAAAATGTGGATAGGTTTGGTTTTGATAAAAAAAAGTTAGCTGCCCATAAATTAAAAAATAAAAGTTAGACCCACTCTTTAAAGGGTATTTTTTCATCATTTTGGGTATATTTTCATATGACATCGGCCGATCACTTTCCTCCGGGACACATTGTATATTATTATTATAGCATTATTTATTTTAGTTGATTATATAAAAGGAAATTGATGATTGTATTTATATTTATGGATTATAAATAGATACCTAGTACCTACTATGTATATAATTGTACATAATAAGTTTAATAATTAATGTTGTACCAAGCTAACCAAGCAATGATGCCGTGATGTGAAATTCCAAATGAATGATATAGGAATGTGGGTTCATAATATAGATGCATTGTGTCCTACGTTAATACGACGAGTATCGTTGCTAATCACTCTAATTTATAAGCTAACGAAGCTAAACAAGATCTGCTGAGCATGCATTTGCCATGTTACGCATTTGTGAGACAAAGACAACAAATGCCCGTGTTACATTCACTTAAGAAATTGCCCACTTATTTTACGAATAAATTTCATTAGTCAATCACTTTTGCTGGTGTAAATTCACCAGAGCTAGTATAGACGTAAAGTTGCAGATGATTATTATCAATTGGTATGCAAAGTCATAACAAATCTATATTATATTTAAGGGGTAGTAATCTTAGAATTTGTAACTTAAACAATTAAATTAAACATACTCTAACACAGTGCATACTGATGTCTAGTATAGAATATGCTATTGTTTATCCATAATTTTGGCATTGTGATGTCATTAATTTTCCATAAAATTATAAGTATCAACCACTGTTTATAAAATATTAAATACAAGGTTTTAAAAGGGAAAAAAATAATTTTCAAGAAAATCCAATTTTACAATTATTATGTAGGTAGTATTCTCGTATTTAATAGAAAAACTTGTAGCAATTTAGGTACATAGTACATACAACAATTTCTTGGTATATTCAATAACTGTCATTATAATGAGATTGAAGTATAACATTAAACAAAGTTAGTAAATACGAATAGTCACGAATAATTGAATTAAATTAAATATTTAAACATCATTTTTAATTATAATTATTAACTTTTTTTTAAGTAAAGGAAGTTCTGAGGATCATGAACATTTGTCAAATCACTATGAATAAATTGTATACTGCTTATGGTCAACCTACATTAATACATTATAGTTGGTGTATTTTTACCTACTAAATGGTCAACAAGAAAAAAAAAACAGCCTCACAATAATATTATTATAAAACATTCCATTAAATTCATACTGTTTATTGACGTTGATTGGCTTGGCATCTGAGTAAGACGTAAATCTTTTCTTTTATCCAGTCTTTGTTATAAGGAGCATATGTCATGGTACTTTTTTGGTACCTAAACATAATTTATAATTCATAAAAATTTAATTAATTAAATTGCAATACCTATAGGTAAAGAAATATTATTCACATACACAAGACATGAAAGATCTGCTAAATGGTCAACAAATTCAAACAGCTGAGTTATGTCATACGTAATAGACACAGACTTTGGATTTAATTTCTTCAGATGTTCTTCATAGATCTTACAAACCCCTAAAACAATGAGACTTTAAATGTTTATTCATCAAAGCAAGGACATTAATTTACCTTCCATGCAATCATTAACAGACTCGTAATCGGAATATGTTCTTGTTTCCGGTTTGTTCCCTGGTTGGATCAAGAGTATGGTGTGGGACTGTAAAATAATACAATTTGGAAATGATTTTAATATTTATCAGAAGCAAAAAAATTTTAAAACAAAGTCAATGTTCGTTACCATTTTGTAGCTTTTAGATTAGGTAAAGACGTATACACAATATAACTAAGGAACACGACACAAAATACGATTAGACAAGTCGGCGTAATTTATCACTTAATAGCCTTGCGGCTTGCAGTAATTCAGTACGATAGATGATTGAAAAATGAAAATTGAAATATCGAATGCAACAGGAACGAATTTGGTTTCGTAATGTGTAATATTACTATACTTATAATAATATTTGTGATATAGATGTAAAATCAATATTTGCTTGGTTTATAACATTTTCAATTCCATTGTTTTTAAACATAATAAACCATAACTAACCACTGTAACCACCATAAATATTTTATTTGTTAATTTATTTTTTGCATTAAAATTAAATAATATAAAATATGCCACTATGCCGAATTTCATTAAAACATTAATTTTTCTATATTTTCATTGGAGTATTAAAAAAATTTTTACTCAAGTTAAATTATTTATAATTATTATTATTCCAGATGCATGAAAACCGTAAACAATAATAATATTGATAAGATCTTTTTATGATAAAAGATAACCACATTCTGCCTGGTTAACCCATAGATATTAAATGCTGTGATATTATTACCACCACGGACTAATCACTAATCACTATAGATAATGATTTTGTACGGATGATGTTTTGAGGTTATTGTACGTTTTTTAGTACAGTAAATTTCTCTAGTAGTCGGGTCTAAAATCTGAGTGTCCGACTGTCACTGATACTTGTAAAATCATAACTCGCTTACTCAGTAGTCAGTACTAACTACTCTGGAGTCAGGGGTAGTCCTATTGCTCTTATTCCGGATAAGACGTTTATTAACACATTATAAATTTAGATTTGATTCGTTTTTGAAAATATTTAATACCCTTATAAGTTGAAATAGTTCTTAAGGATGACGACAATACTAGACAGGATCTCGGCCATCGAGGCTGAGGTAAGTATGACTAATTTTTTTTATCTAAATAATACTAATAACATTTTAATTTAGATGGCTAGAACTCAAAAGAACAAAGCAACCGCTGGACATTTAGGTTTGCTGAAAGCTCGTATTGCCAAACTTCGACGAGAACTCATTACACCTAAAGGCGGTGGTGGTGGTGCTGGGGAAGGTTTTGATGTAGCTAAAACTGGAGATGCTAGAATTGGTTTTGTAGGTAAGATGAAATTACTATTTCAAGAATGATTAAGATTTTATTACATTTGTTTTCTTAGGTTTTCCTTCTGTTGGTAAATCAACATTGTTGAGTAATCTAGCTGGTGTTTATTCAGAAGTTGCTGCATATGAGTTCACAACTTTGACCACAGTTCCTGGATGTATTAAATACAAAGGGGCTAAAATCCAAGTAATTAATAATTTGAACTTAGCTACTTTGAGTGTAGAATAAACATAATCTGAGCAGAAAAAAAGGAATCTATTTATTTTAGAATATCTACATATTGACTTTTGTTGTACTTGTTAAAAGAAAAAATTAATTTTTTGTCTCAAGTGGATTAACTAATAAATAATAGGTAAACAAACAATTTTTAAATTATTCTCTGACAAACAGAAAAAAAGAATACAAATGTAAACTACTATCTACTGGTTTTAAATTTGTATTAAAAAATCTTGATGTGTCAATTTATTGATCTTAATTAATTTCAATTATAATCCTTTCATTTTCAAAAAAATATATTGTCCTGATGTTGACCTTCTATTTTATATTTATTGATAGCTTTTAGATTTACCTGGTATCATTGAAGGTGCTAAGGACGGTAAAGGTCGTGGACGACAAGTAATTGCTGTGGCTCGCACGTGTTCATTGATTTTCATTGTTTTGGATGTTCTCAAACCATTAAAACATAAAAAATTAATTGAACATGAATTGGAAGGATTTGGATTAAGACTTAATAAATCGCCACCAAATATAGTTTATCGACGAAAGGATAAGGGTGGAATAAATTTACAAACCATGGTAATAAACATTTTTAAAAACAATTTTTACTTTGATTTCTAATTTTGGACTTGTTTAAACAGGTACCTCAAAGTGAATTGGATTTAGATACTGTAAGAACTATATTATCAGAGTATAGAATTCATAACGCTGATATTACTCTTAGATATGATGCCACATCTGATGATCTTATTGATGTTGTTGAAGGAAACCGCATATATTTGCCTTGTATCTATATACTTAACAAAATTGGTTTGTATTTTATTTCTTAAATATTAATTTATTAACAACATATAAATTACTGAAACAATATTAGATTTAATAAATATTTGTTTTATTATTGTTTGGTTGTAGATCAAATAAGCATAGAAGAATTGGATATTATTTATAAAATACCTCATACAGTACCTATAAGTGCTCACCATAAATGGAATTTTGACGACCTTTTAGAAAAGATGTGGGAATATTTGAAACTAGTTCGAATGTAAGTAATATACAAAAGTTTTTATACTTGGTTTGGACCAGTGGTAACTAAAAAGAAATATTCTATTTTCAATTAAAATTGCCATTTAAGACATAAAAACCTTAGTGTTAGAAAATAAATTTGTACAAAAACACAAATATTGACTGAGAAAATATACGTTATTGAGTTATAACAAATAATAATATATGCTATTGCATATTTGTCATGACTAAATAGGTATGAACTCCACAACGTCGTGATAAGCATACCAATCTCGCCTAACATCTATCGCATAGGTCTTCACTTCTATAATATTCTATTGATATTGCCGACCAATTAAATGTGGAGAACCACAAGCAATGGTTTTGTGTGTAGAATAGTGGAGAAATGCACAAAGTGGACGAAAACTTGTTTTTGTAATCATACCTATTTATTTAGTCATGATATTTATATTGGTGGGAATCAGGAGAGGACTGGGTTATGTTTTAAGGAGGTTTGGGTAGATTTAGCATCTATCTCAATGAATAAAAATTTAAAATTTAAATATTGTCTTAAATATCAATTATAAAGAAATCTATAGAATATTTTAGTAAAAGTTAAAAAGTAGTATACATTCTTACAATCTTACAGAAAAAAATTACTAATTTTCTATGAGCTTCTGTGTGAATGAAGTTTCCTGCCATTATTTAAAAATAAATTATAATCTTAAAGAAGTGCACGCTTTAAATTTTTATGTGCATTTGAATTTCAAATTTTTACAACATTGGATATTCACTCGAATTTCTAGTGTAACGATTTTCTTATTTAATAACAAATAACTGTAGATACTTAAAATTTGCACCCTATGTTTATTCATTTTTATGTTTAATTTTCAAAATATTGTTTTATGTCAAAAGACTTGTTTGGTGCATTATGGATAATTTCAAATTTTATATTTTTAGTTTTTTTTCTTTACAAGTGAATAAAATTGTATTTGATTGGTAAAAAAGTCTGAAATTTTAATGCAAGGAACATGTTATATTGTCACAATAGCAGTTGAAAAATATTAAAAAATAAATAGGCGCAATTTTTTTTATAAGCATTTAAAGTTCAAAATTGTCAAATTTTAAATTTATAAAATGTTCAATTTTTATAGCTTATGATCGAAAAATTAAAACAATGTTCCACGTAAATCGGTAAATAAATTACTTGATTCTCAATAATATCATAAAATATACATTTTGTAATATCATAGGCTGACTAACTGTTTTCACTCAGAATTGTTTTTCGTATACAATATTGAATTCAAATGTTACACCATCCATTACAGTGACCCACTTGTAACCTACCGTAAAGCAGAGTGACACTCACTTGCCCACCTTTTTTTAAATTGCATTTGGGAATACCGGTATACAGTGATCTGGTAATTACCGTCACCGAATATACCATGTCAGAGTATTACTGAAAATATTCTATATAAAGGGCATCGATCATTGGTGGTCCGTATTATACTTGGAAAATCAATTTTTAGTGTAGCATTCAAGCCACACTTGGACATATATTATATCTGTAGTCCTACTCTGTAAACTATAATATGGTAGTCCATGATTGCAGAAAGGTTAAAAATCTGATCTAGAACTTTTTTTATTGTATGTCCCTTTCTATATTTTTTATAACTCTTAGTAACTACTAATTATTATTTTTATTTTACTAAACATATAATGATTAAGTATATAATCTTTTATACTAAAAAATAAATTTTGTTAACTTATATAATTATATATATTATACATCAATAACTATTAATAATATGTTATTTGTATTTAATTATCTAGTTACACCAAGCCTAAAGGACAGTTGCCAGATTACGGATCTCCAATTGTTTTACATAATGAAAGGAAAAGTATTGAAGATTTCTGTAATAAACTTCATCGTACCATTGCCAAAGAATTTAAATAGTAAGGCAATACTATAAAAAAATGTTTTCTAATAATTTATTATTTATGTATATGTTTAGTGCTCTGGTTTGGGGATCATCTGTTAAACACGTACCTCAAAAAGTTGGAAAAGACCATGAACTAGAAGATGAAGATGTTGTGCAGATTGTTAAAAAAATATAACTATGATATGTCTAGTACATATTTTTAATTTAACAATAATAAAATTGTTATTTTTTTATCATTTACATACATTATCACTATCCTTGGCCTTCTTATTTTTTCAACTCTAGAAGTCACGAATTAAGATATACTTAATTTGTGCTAGAAGTTGATAGTTCTATGTCACATGCCATTAGATTAGAATCTTATTGAAAAGAAATTGAAAAACATACATCATTGTAAAATTGATATATTTTTCGCTCCACTCAGAATCTAAATGAATTATGATTGAAAAAATAATAATTGCTCAGTGGTTTTTTATTTATGTCACGATAGTACTATGCTCTCTCCCTCCTCAACTAAAATGTACCTTGGTGGCCTGTCCTAAATACACCACTGGCCATAATTAGCAACAGTTTGAAATGATTTTTCATTTAATTATATTATTTATAGAACAAGAAGTAGTATCAAATATTGAAATATTAATAAATAATTAGTTTAGTAATAAAAGTAATCTTTTTTTTGTCAAATTTAACCATCAGTTACTGTAACAGTGCTACCTATCTGGAAGTTATGACAGTTCCTTCCATAAATTTAGAAAGTGGGCATTTATAAGCCTTATACAGTTATACTTCGAAGTATGAACCACAGTTTAAGATATCTACAACCATGATAATTGCATAAAATCACCTAAAATTGAGAATTATTATCACAACCTAAACGATAACAATAATATTAATAATTAAAAATATATGGTTTTTATGTTTTCGGGTATTTTAATTTTTAAGTTATTGTACGTTTAAAAACTTTAATTTTTTTGAATTAACGTTATTATATTTTTAAACATTATTTTAATTTTTGTTTTAATAAATTCTGGGAAGTAATTTATAATTAATATTTGATAGATTGTATTACTTTAAACTTTAAACTTTAAAGTTTTAATTTCCAACTATAATGAATAATAATGTATAGGTACCTATCTGTTGTATACACTTTATGTTTGAATAGGTTTTATCAAAAAAATGTATCGCTTACACAAAATAATACAATTTATAAGCTATTTCCTCTCATTATTAAAATGTTTTTCAAAATATACCTAAAACAGTATTTATATGATCGCCAAAATCAGCCAACTCAAGTACATATATTATAGTTCATGGCACATAATAATAATGTTAGGTTAGACATAAAAAACCACCTAACGTTATTTGGAATAAATCGATTTTATTATTTTGGTGCAACTAAAATAATAATAACCGCACGTAGACCCTTGAATTTTAACCAAATATTTATATAATAATTTGTAACATTTTTGAAATATTTTTATTCTTATTGAGCTAGTATAGCCATAGGCCATAGCCTTGAGACATTTTTCGAATTTGGTAATTTTTTTTTTATATATTCTCGATAAAAAAGTTGACAATTTAATGCTAAGTTCCTTATAAATTTCATTAATATAAGTTCAAAAATATTAAAGATACGTATATTATGTACGGTATCATTTTTTATATGCAATTTAATTTCAAATTTTGAACAAATTCATCAAAATGTCGAACATTTTCAAACTATTTTTCAGTTAAAAATTCATAAAAGTTTTTCATTTCATAGCTAGCAATTGGCATTATACATTTTTGATAGGAAACTCCCACAAATGTTCCTACCTTAACAAGAAAAAAATTATCGGAAAGTAATATTAATTTTTTTGAGCGTTTGAATTTAAAATGTTTACGATATTGGATTTGCATCTGTAAATTAAGGAATTTTCATTTATCAATTTTTGATATTTTAGTTGTAGTCCAAAAAGGAATAATTCTAGATACTTGAAATGTTCACCACATTTTAAGATTACCATTTTCCATACGTGGTAAAATTTTCAAACAATTTTGACTGTTTTTGAACTATTTATACTTTATAGCCCTGAAAAATTGTTGTGGATAATATGATTGAAGATAACCGGATCTAGGGGGTGGGGCGATCCGGGGCCCATGCCTCGGGTGCTAATCACAGAGGGTGCAAATTTCAAATTTTGAACTCATAAATCATATAGCATAGGGCGGCTAATATTATGTTGTGCTCTGGGTTACATAATTTGCACATCGGTACTGTGATTGAGGCATAGCCGCATAGGGCTTAGGAATATATGATTCGGCCCAGAGCTTGCGGTAAGAAAATTTTAGAACTGCCCAAAATTTTAATATTTTTATACCTATACCTACATGTAGATTAAATAAATTTGTCGCTCGCTAAATTCGCTTAACAATCACGATCTCCCAAACTATATATTGACTACGCATGTAAACAATTTATACATTACTTTATTTATTACAATTTATTTATAATAATAACAGATTAAAAAAAAAAAAATTTCATATAATAAATACCGCCAAAATGTGGCTGTAAACAAAAATGACTATTTTTTCGTAAGATCAATATTTGTTTTGTATATTATAAAAATTTATGAAAAATAAAAATGTGTTCTAAAAAGTCATATTCAACAAAATATTGTTACAATACAGGGAAATTAAATCCAAATTTAGCTTTTCATAGATTTCCATCTAATGAAGAATTGTAAGTTTCTTAAAATAATTATGTACAGAACCATATGCTTTTAAATAAAAATAAATAATAATTGTAGATTAAATAGTTTGATATTATTTTTGGTAATATATTTTTAAATTGCATTTTACGATTTCTGTATAAATTAATATATTAGGTGTAAAAAATGGGTCGAGTGGTGTGGAAGCTCAGAAATTATGGATGTTTTCAAATCTAAAGGTTATAGATTTTTAAACAAGAACCGTGTTATTTGTTCTGATCGTTTTAAATCATCTGATTACATTATATGGAAAGGTGTAGGAAATAAAACGTGAGTTATTCAACTTTTACATAGGTACCTAGTATAGTCATTAGTTTTGCTACATATTAATTCATCTAAGTAAATGCATTAAATTATTTTTATATTATATTATAATATTATTTTAATATTATTAACAAGGTTTGTTAAAGTTTTTCATTTATAGTATTTGATATTATGTTATTCTTATTAAAAATAAGTTTTGTTAAAATAATTTTATATTAGATATTTTTAAGACTGTTTAAAAATGATATATTATAATATATATATTTATACTTTATAGTATCCGTCTATCAACAAAAATAATAATAATAATAATAAGGGGCAAAGGTAGGCCACTAATTGTGAAACTGAGGGCATTAGTTTTCGCCACATTATCATTGACTTTCTCGTATTATCATTTATAGAATTTGTTAAAAACCAAACAAAAAATATTAAATAAAATACATAATTAAATTAAACAATATAACATATGCCAATAATACAGAAAATTCACGATTTTTGATACTGACCAAATTGGTTTTTAAAATTGCCTATTTTAATTTAGAACTACCCATTAGCGCAAGCTCTGATTCGGCCCATGAAAAACCACAGCGCATGCCTATGTCTTCATTAAGAGGACGTTACAGTGTTACACCGACTTTTGTTGTATCCGTCTTACAACTTTAAGTCTTAAGTGCGTAACATAGGTACCAAATTGTACGCTCAGCAGAACACGTTAAGCTCCATTAGTTTAAAAATTTGAGTGAATTACTTCATATAACATTTGAAGGCAATCTCATAGGATTTTTATTATATTTTAATTAAAATAACTAAAACTAAAATAACTATTATATCATAACTTGCTTTAAAATTAAAATATAATGAAAATCCCATGAGATTTCCTAGATAATAATCTTACCTTTAGATTTGATAAGAGGTCAATTCACACTAATTTTTAAATTAACGGACCTACACGTGTTCTGCCAAGTGTACAATTTGGTATGTTACGCGCTTGTAAAACAGAGACAACAATTTATTAATGTATGTGTAACGTGCTATTTAGGCGGCATTGACTAAAAAGTTAATAATAATAGTTAGGTAATAATCTATTATTATTACCTATGATCTTAACTAAATAAATTAGTAAAATACATTTTTATTTAGTCATGATTATGATGATAAAAACGATTATAGAAAAAAAAATAATAGGATAATAATGATATCATCATTCATCTTGTCATTTGTTTCCGAATGAATTTATATCATTTATAATTATTATAAATATATACTTATAGCCTTTACCAGTGGCGTACGCGGGGGCGGGTGGCTAACGCCTAACGGGCTGAAGCCCACCCCCATTGCCCGTATTATTATTACTTTAAAAAAATATATTTATCAAGTTTCAACTGTCAACCATAGTAAGCAAGACGTAAATTTCATATACGTCTTACCAGAATGAATTTTCAATTTCGACCTCCTAAAAGTACTAACTAGATCAAATTTGCTTCCAAAAATATACGTCGGGCATCAAATTTATGATCAGAGCATTTTTTCTGCCAGAAAAGTTGAGAAGTCATAAACATTTTTAAATACCTCAGATAAACGTCTGAAATTATTAGACTGGTCAAAATAAAAATAAAATTGTAACTAATTTTCAAGCCCCACATTGAAAAATCCTGCGTACGCCATTTACCTTTACCTATTATCTATATTTAATATATAGGTACCTATAGGTATGTATACATTACTATGACTATACACATAGGCGTAACTTGGCGGGGGCGAATGGGGGCAACTGCAACCGCGACCAAAAATTGGTGGGGCATTACCACCACAAACTGCAGAACTATACTATTGTTTAATTTCAGGCTGTTCTGTGGCCTATAATACGTATAATAATATCTATAATAACGTCTAATATTTATTGCTAGATTATAGGTGGAGCCGTGGAGGTGAAGCTTTCAATACAGAAAATTAATCAGAATTTTTCAAAATAAATATTTACTTCGCTGTCCTTGATATTATAATTACTGACATAGAAACTAAATTTTCTGAAAAAAATTCAAATATTTTAACTTTACAAAACTGCAAGTATGAAGATATTTTAGAAGTTTTTTACAATAATAATATAAAAATTAACGAGTTACAGGTAGGGTTAAAGTTGTTTGGTTAAATGGGTTTTGTGATACAAATATTTGATAACTTTGAAGACCGCCTTAATTAATTTATGCTTTAAGATTTGTCAAGTTCATTTGAAAATTTATATAAACTATTCAAGCTTTTTTTATCAATTCCTATGGTTTTATCAGAGCGTTCATTTTCATCGTTACGCCGTCTTAAAACTTATACTCGAAATAGTGTTGGGCAAGAAAGACTAAAGGATTTGGCTTTATTACATATAGAAAAAAAATTTGAAGCAAATTTTGATATAATTATTGACCAATTTGATGCACAATCTACAATTCGAAAAAGACGATTGCAACCACGGTCTTAGAAAATCTTCTAAGACCATGATTGCAACTAAAATAAGTTTGGCTTCAAATGTATGTTTATTGATACTATTATTATTATTATTTTATAAATATACAATATTTTTATGTTTAAAAGAAGTTGTTTTCTATAAAGTTTCTTTGTAATTTTTATGTAATTATAAATATTAATTATGGTTTAAAAAAAAGTAGTTTTCGGCCAAAATTAAATTAACCTACTATCATCTTTGCTTAAAATCGTTTTAGATTCTGAGTGGAACGATGAATGTATTGTTTTTATAATGATATGTGTTTTTTTATTTGTTTGAAAGTGAATCTAGTTGGTACTTTGGGGGGTCAAAAGTAAAAATTTCCCCGTAGTTTTCAAAAGCGACGTGAAAAATAAAAGAAAAATTTAGGAAAAACGGGAATTTTCACGCAAAATGTTTGCCCGATTTTGGTTTTTAGTGCAACTCTAAAACAAATGACCGTAGGTACATAATATTTTGACTGAGTATTTATATTAGCATTTTCTATACACCTTGACATTTTCCAAATATTTTGATTTATTTTGAGCTGTTTACGGACATTTTTAGTTTCCGTTTTTTCTATTTTTTTTTTCTATAAATATCAATAAAATTGTATTTGTTGGTTAAAAAAGCTTGAAATTTTAATAGAAGGTTCTTATTATATTATTCCAAAGGCAGATAAAAAAAATTAAAAATCCGTAGTCACAATTTTTGTTTATAAGCATCTAAAGTTCAAATATTGACAAAATACGTAAAAATGACGAAAATTTGCCAATTATTTTGAAAAATTTTCTTTTTAGATCTAAGATTTAAAAATTTAATACAAGATTTCTCATAAGTTTGTCTACCTTTTTCAAAAAAAAAAATGTCTACAAGCAAGTCAAATTAAATTTTTATGAGCATTTGAAATTCATATTTTTACAACATTTGATATTCACTCGATTTATCTCATGTTACGATCTTCTTATTTTGTTGTAATTAAAATAAGAATGACTGTAGATACTTGAAAGTTTCACCGAATGTTCATATTAGCATTTTCTATACACGATAAAATTTTGAAAATAATTTGACTCTTTTTGAGCTGTTTACGGACATTGTCAGTTTTCAATTTTTTTAGTTTTTTTTTCTATAAATATCAATATAGTTTTATTTGTTGGGCTAAAAAGTGTAAAAATTTAATACAAGGCCCCTGACATATTGTTACAATAGCAGTTGAAAAATATTAAAAATACACAGGCGCAATTTTTTTTATAAGCATTTATAGATCGAATTTTGACAAAATGTATCAAATTTAAATTTGAATAATTATTTTGTAGTTAAAAATTTATAAACTGTTCAACTTTTGTATCTAAGAATTGAAAATTTAAAACAAGATTCCACGTAAGTAATTAATTCTGTTACCAAAAAATCTAAAAAATACATTTACACAGTTTATTTTTATAGTCATTTTAAGTTCAAATTTGGACGAAATTACATTAAATTACTATTTTAGTTATTTGGTTGTGATTGTATAATATTATTCTTGGGTACCTATACTTGAAACTTCTAAAGTATACTATTAGTACACTATTAGTATACTAGTATTCTAAAGTATAATAGTATACTTTAGAAGTTTCAAGATATATTATATCTATGATAGTATCACGGTTTATTGTTGATGTATAGACGCGTTATAAGTACCTAATAGATATTGTAATATGAT
>NC_042494.1:16570492-16597868 GCF_005508785.2 Acyrthosiphon pisum | reverse complement strand
CACACTTTTTCGTATGCAATGATTTATCATTGAATTAAAATTAAAAGACATCAGGCACAAAACTACATTTTTTTTTTAAATTTAAATTTTATTGGTGAATTATTGTAATCTAATAATGAAAAATTGTTATTGTATGCATATTATAACCTAAAAATTATAAAAAATTAAAAACTAGAAAGTATCATCACACCAGTGTCATCATGACAAAAAACCACTTAAGGTTGCATAAAAAAAATTTAAAAAAATATTATCTTTAACGATGGAAATTGTTGTGTTAATCTAGACACCTGACACTTATACACGTAATACATTCGCCGTCGTTCAGACTTCGGCCATATGATGTCACACGCATAACATGCAAACGCGAAACGCCTGTATCTTATTGACTGGTTATAAATAGTAAATACCTACTATAAAGTATAAATTATTTATACTATATTATTACCACAGATTAAATAAAACTGTTTAATTTAATCTGTGCTATTATATAGTATTTATAATCAATGATGATTGATGATATACATTACCTATACCTTACCCATTACACTATTACAGCAAGACAAAATAGATTATTTTGTCATGCATTACAGACTATTGTGACTTATTCAAACTCAATGACGATAGGTACACTCGACACCTACAAATGTCCAGCGTCCAGTGGTTATGCAGTTACTTACTTTCCCCCTTTTTACCTTTAAATTGTATAGGTAATTCTGATACCAAAATTCAAAAGACAAAAGCTAATTTCACAAAATCGTTCTACTGAACGCAAATTAATTGATGTTGTACACTTGTACAGTGTTGTACGCATAGATAATACATAATTATCTATGGTTGTACGTCAATAAGACGGAGACGACACACATACACGTGCGGCCATGCGGGTGTGGCGTCTTTTTTAAAGCAAATAACAATAGAATATTAGTTAGCCGTTTAACAGATAATAATATACCTAATGATACTATATTATAGACGGGTTTAAAATAATACTACGAATTTAATCTTCGTTCGGACGCACGGTCTTCGACCTCGATTGTTTGTAATATGTGGAAATCCACTACTCTACTACAGTAGTAGAGTAGTGGATTTCCACAGTATTACAGTAACTGCCTTCATTAGTGCCTTCGTCATTGATATCTGATAAGCTTATAGGTAGGTACCTAGTATTTACACCGTGCACCGAATGGCGAATACGAAATCTATATCTATAGTTCAAAATGTTTGAACTGCGGAAGTTCAGAGGCCAAACTATATAACTGTATAAGTAGTACACTACTTAACAGTACATTTGGATTCATTTACTGTTCTGTCTGTTGATGAGGTACCTACTACCTACCCACCCATCCAAACAAAATATAGCACGACTTTAGATAGAGTTATTGGAATAATATACTTATTTTAATTTTAAATGGCTCAAGTAAGAATAAATAATATACAGAAACGTATTTATCATTAATAATTGTATGACATTTCAGTTAGATAAAGTTGTGGCAGCATATCGCGTGACCGCACAATATCCAGAAGTAATATCTGCTAAAATACTTAATTGCTCGAAAGATTCTGTTAGTGTTCATTCTGTTTGGATGCAAAAAGTTTTGGAAAGGCAAGCAGTGATCAAGTTCCGGCAAACTGTCTTTTCAGATTATAAGACGTATACCTTAACGTCACCGCCGACTGATACAACAAATGAGTAGGTATAATAAATACAATATAATAATGAATATAATGAATAATAAATAAATATAATAAATATACACAACAAACCTACTAAATTAAAAATAAATTATATGCATTTAGGTTGATGAGCGCGCACTCAAAATCAACCAAGTATTTTTGTGTGGTTAGAGAAATTGAATCTGGAAAGGATATCAAACAGTACTTAGAAGTATGGGCAGATTGTTCTCTGGTAAAAAATTATGATTTGAGTGCTTTAGATGTGCATGGAAAAATTTATGCTGATGGTTAGTATTAATAATTAATATGTTTATTGAATTAATATAATTTATTATTATAAATTTAATTTAATATGTTTTGAACATTATTATTTTATAGCTGAATTTGGAACTTTGGAGTGGTCTCCTGATGAGACAAAAATTGTTTATATTGCTGAGAAAAAAGTCTCAAAGTCAGAACCATTTTATAAACAAAAACCTAAAGCGTCGGCTGATAAAGACGCTGTAGATAATAGTGACATTGTGCCGGTATACCTACTGATCATTTTTACAACTGTGTGAGATATTTATAGGTACTTAACAATAATAATTAATAATATGTAGGGTAAAGAATATGATTGGAGCCAAGATTGGGGTGAACAGTTGGTAGGAAAGATTACTCCAGTTTTGGTGGTATGTGATATAAAAACAGATACTATAGATGTTCTTTCAAATATTCCAAATGATGTTAATCCTGCTGCTGCAACATGGACACCTGATGGAAAAGGAGTCGTGGCAATTGGACATACAATCACATCTCGTAAATTAGGTCTAATTTACTGTGCCAATAGTCCTAGCATTGTATTTTCTCTCGCATTAGATGGCCAATATGGTTAGTATATTACAATGTATTATGTTTTGTATGGATTCATTTTTTTAATTAAAATATTACCTACCTATTGTTATTGCATTTTTTTGGCTACCTACTAGATTTTGGCCATCTGGTCTCTAGTTTTTCAAGACTAATGAATACATTTTTTTTTAAATTCAATTTCTGATTACATATTTTGTGAGCTAAAAATTTAATTTGTAGAATAATAGTATAGAGATATCAAATGTTACCTATTGTATTATTATGGTTATTAAAGGTTCACCAAGTTATTTTTATATTAAAATGGATATTCTATAGTTTTGTTAAAGTGTTAAGGAAGTGTGGGTCAATCTAATTTCTGATGTTTGGTAGAAAATAGTTAAAATTTAATTGATATAAATGATTCATTTTCTATTTTAATTTATTTTATGCTTCTAAAATATTTATAAATGGTATCTTTTAAGAATATAATAATTGTATGTAATAGTTGATGCCTGGTTGGGCAGTATAAATTCTCTTATTTAAATTGTTTTAAATTAGTAAGTATCATTAAAAACCAATTTATAGGTATTTTCACATAAGTTAATATAATATATACTTAACTAATAATTATATTACTATTAACCTTAATAGTTATTATTTTATTGAATAGATGTGTTGAGTTCCAATTCAGAACAATTGTGTGTGAGGTATCCCAGGTTTAATTTGAATGGCAATAAGCTGGTATGGTTAGAACGCTTAGCAGAGGACCACATAGTTCATGCTTTAAACTTATCTCTTGTAATTGGTCTACAAAAGAGGTTATTTTATTCACATTATATTTCTTAGATCTATGAAAATTACAGATAACACTATAAATTAATATAATAACTTATTATTACTTTAGATTTCTACGGTTGTTGATTTTGACAATCAAATACTTCACAATACTAGTGATTATAATGAAGAATTACCATTCTATGGACTATATGATCTGGCAATACCAAGAAATTGTTGGCTGAATGATGATAAAACCCTTGTATTGAGCACTCCTCAAGGAGGCTCGATACATACATTTGCTATTGACACTGGTAATAGTTATACAACTTTATTAGTTGATACACAAGTTTTATGTTTAAATGATTTTGAATCCCTAATTATTAATTATTTTTCAGAATCTAAAGATATCCATTATCTTCCAATCACAAAACCATTTCATGAATGTGTTAGTGTATTAGATGTTTGCAATGATGTTTTAGTTTGTTATAAATCATCACTTAATAAGCCTGGCCAATTATTTGCCATCAAAATGTATTCTGCGTTTGAAGCATATGATTTTACCAATATTTCCATTAACGAAATTTCGCCATCTCATTGCCTTCCTAATAGTGACAACTTTGTTGTTGAGCATGGTTATACTCTTTACAGTAAGATCCAACTAACTAAATTAATTACTGAAATCTGTAATAAATATTTTATTTAATTTATAGATAAACCTACTACAATTTTCTATGGACCAAAAAATAGTAATTGCCCTTTAATTATATGGCCTCATGGTGGCCCACATTTATCATCTTTAGACTTTTTCAGAGCAGATATTGCATTCTTTGTTCAGATAGGTGATGACAAGTTATAATAATATTTTGATTACGGTTTTTATAGTTTGTTTTGATTTTAGTTATTAGGTACTTATTAGTTATTATTAATCTATTATTAGGTTTTGCCGTGTTATTTATCAATTACAGAGGATCGACAGGCTTAGGTAAAGATTATGTTGAATCATTAATTGGTAAAATAGGTGATTTTGACGTCAAAGATGTTTATAATGCACTTCAGTCTAATTCATTGTGGTCCAATAGAAAATTGGTGTTATTTGGTGGTTCACATGGTGGGTTTTTGGTTACACATTTAAGTGGACAGTATCCAGTAAGTACCTACTGTTTTGTACACTACCTACTCAACCACAGAATATAACAATTTTAATGACTGATTCTCTATTATCGGCCCGCCACTCAAAAGTGTCCACCCCTGACAACCATGTATTAATGCACACTAATAAAATATTAATGCATACATGGTAAACATAGGCGCAAATAGCGTTTGGGATTTAGGGGGACTAAAGCCTTACTTTGATAATATTGAATAAGCTTAAAACAAAATGTAGGAAATGTTTAGGGGGGGTTAGCCCCTAAAGCCCACCCCCTATTTGCGCCTATGATAGTAAACCTTTTTCAGTTATATTTGAATTAATTGAATAATTTTATTGCAGGAAATGTTTAAAGCAGTGTGTGCTCTGAACCCTGTTACTGATTTGATTACTATGTTTGGGTCAACTGATATTCCTGACTGGTATGTTGTATACTTGTATTGTTGTGTTTATAGCAGATTATTTCGTGTAAGCTGTTTTATTTTAGATTTAATTTAAAAGTGAATAAATTAGTATATATTTTATAGTATAGCAACACTTAAAATTTTTAATAAAGATAAACGATTACTTATTTTTACTTGTGTGTAGGACCATTACAGAAGCTGGTTACAATTTCTCTGAAGTAGATAGCTTGGCGAATTCCAAAGACATTTTAATAAAATTAGCAGATTGTTCGCCGTGCAAAAACGTTCATAAAGTTCAAGCTCCTACACTTTTATTACTTGGTGAAAAAGATTTGCGTGTTCTTCCATGTCTGGGTCTGGCATATTACCATCTTCTTAAAAAGCATGGTGTTACAGCTAGGTAAATTTACTTTACTAATCAGTAATTACTATAGCTTAAATTAATATATATTTTTATTTCAGAGTGTTGATGTACAATGACTGCCATCCATTAAGCACTGTTGCCGCTGACATGGATAGTTTGATAAACGCAGCACTATGGTTTATCAAGTATTTAAATAGTGATTTTGAAAAATCAATCAACTAAATAAATTATTCCTTATTAACTATGAAATGTTGGAAATTATATTGTTACATAAGTACATGGGTACTTAATGTGAGTAAATACATGTATTGATAATTGCAAAAAATAATCCTTAAAACTTTAAACTTATTAATACTTACTTACTTTATTACTTTTTAAAATATTATTATATTTATACTAGCTGATGCCTGATACCGTGCACTTTGTTGCCGTAATAAATAGCAACTCATAAAAAAATTATAATTATAAACTCCTTTTAGGTAATTTGCTGCAGTAAGTGCAACTCAGCCACCTTTGTAGGCAATGTTCAAAAATTTGATTTGATGCATGCTTGTACCTGATCTGCCTGAATATCGAATGGCAACCAACAATAAATAAATACTAATTTCTACTATAAAAATTTTTTTTTAAACTAATAGCAACCATTTATAAACAAAAATGTCCACCTGAAATCTCCGTTTGAGCATCTCCCTGGGTAGGAGTAGGAGGGTAAAAAATACTTTACGACCTATTCTCATCAGACTCATAACTACCAAATAAATAAATAAATTGTCATTCAAATCGGTCGAGCTGTTGCGGAGAAGTTCGAACACTAACATTGTGACACGAGATTTTTATATAATAGACTATTTAAAGTCCATTCACTATTTGACCATTAAAAATACCAACTCTGTAGTATGAATAATATATTTTATTTTATAATATAATGGTTAAAATATACTAAGTCATATTGTTACAACAATATTCACTATATTTCGGATCATAGCAGCCATTTTAAACCAATGTCAACCAATAATTATTATTATAATAGCTTTAAAACCCATGGCAACCATTTATAAATAAAAATTTCCATTGGAAATCACAAAATCCGGTTTGAACAGCTTTCGGGGTTGGTCCTCTCCCTTTTTAAATTAGCCTATCTTCTGTCCAGAGTTCTAATCTATCTCTGTATAAAATGATCCTGTGCAGTGTGCACTTCGTTGCTCAGGAAGCAATAATAATTATTATAATAGCTTCAAAACTCATGGCAAGCAAAGGACACGCAGACAGACAGACACAAACATTCATTTATATATATATATAGATAATATTTTGATGGATACCGGTATTTTCAGGTTTATCATATTTTGAGTATATTATTTTACCAGTTTTTAATGGAATATTTTGAGGTTTTATTTAGGACATAATTACATAGGTAATATTTTTACTTTTTAAGAATCTATAGATTTGCTAATTATTTACGCTGGTAATGACCAATAATTCAATTTATCATAATAATGTACAATGTAATAGCTTAATCAACTCTTATAATTGTAATATATGTATGTTTCATCTTTAATCATGGTATTTTTTTTTATAAATGACAGGAAAAAAAAAAATTTGCGTAGTATTTTAAATATTAAAAATTTTAATTCTTAAGTATTTCTTACCACGCTGTATATTAACGACAATAGTTCTTTGGCGTATGGTATAAATGGCGTAAGTCAAAAACGACTAGTTTTTAGGAAGATTTAACAAAACATTGCAAAATCATTCAAAATCATTGACAATAATGTCTGGTCTGAAATTAATTTAATTTAATATTCAATGTACAAACTTTTATGTTAAGTATTAAGTAGAACTTTGAAATCAATCCTTAATTATTTTTAAGTGACTTAAGATAGTTGGATTTTTTATTTTATTATGACTTACGCTATCAAGGCATGCATTTAAAATTATTTTTTGTCAGATTCTTAAATTTATATGTAAGTATATAAATATATATAAAATTATTTAATAGATAAAATAAATCTTAATTTATACTGAACTTAAAATAATTAAGCAATTTGTTGTGTACAAGAAATATAGAGTAAGTCTAAAGGACAATTACCAGAATATGGATCTGTTTTATATAATTAAAGAAAAAGTATTTATCCAAGATCTTTTGCAATAGGTACACTTTATTAACCAAATTCATCATCAAACTATTGCAGTATTGTCAAATAATTTTAACTGACAAATACAATTTGAAGACAATATAATTATTCTATTAATTTATTGAATATATACAGGGTGCAACAGATAAAACTGACTTTTGGAATAACTTTTGTTTTAATCAATATTTAAAAATATTATTTTTGATATATAATTTATAGCCACTTGCGCTACACGTGTAATAAAAAAAAAATATTTTTATTTTTTAATACCGAAAATGAAAAAATTTTTTGAATAAATTCAAAATAGCCAATTTGTGAATCTGATTATAAGAACTATTTGGATGGTAAAAACATTTATCTAAATCAAGTAGTTTATTTTTTGAATTTTTTTAAATATCAGTATTTTTTTGATTAAATTAATTTGGAACGCTATAACTTTTAAAAAAAATATTATTTTTGGAAATTTGCTAACATTGGTATATTTCTAAAACTATTTACTAATCCTATAATTTTATCGATTTTTGTCATAAGTTTAATTAGCATGAATTTTTTTTTTTTTGGTCAGTTCTTCTGTTACACTCTGTTAAGTACTTTATTTTGGGGATCATTTGTTAAGCATATGACTCAAAAATATAGATAAGATTAAAAACCATGTACTAGAAGATGGAGATGTAATTATACAGATTGTAACCAATATATATATATGCATAGGAAGCAGTGGTAGTACACATATTAGATTTAACAATACCTACCTACTAAAATAGTAAAATATAATATTTTTTTAAATTATCAATAGTTTCAATTGTCGCTATCGACACTATCACTATGAATACTTCCTAGTTTTTCTGCTCTTGAAGTTGATAGTTCTCCATCGGATGCCATTAAATTGGAATCTTCTTCATCATCCAACATTAAATCAGAATCGGTTTCACTGTCTGATAAGCGGCCAAACATACCACGGTTTCTACTTGTAGCTGCACTACTAACTAAAAAGTGTAAATAAACAATTGTCAATAAACAATAATAAATATTGTATTAATCTAAATGACTAAATATTATATTTATTAAAATTTTTGAAAACATTGAAAATTTGAAAAACATTTTATTGTGAACATTCTTAATTTGAATTTCATAAATAAAAGAAGGATATTTCATAATTTAATTTAACTTTGGTAACAAGTATTATTAAATTTAAATACTTATTGTTTTATTGTATAGAGTTGGTAAGCTATAATTAATTTAGGTAACCAATATTGAGTATAATATTTCATTATATTTACCTCTTCCTTTAATACTAATGTCTGGAGTATTTTCTATAAATTGGTTGTTATACGGTTCATTATTAACTTCTTCCAATAGTTTTAAATCATCGTCTTGTTTATTATTTTCAATAATTTTTTTTGCCATTTCCTTATTTTAATAAAAAACATTAACTCATATTTTAATCTCATACCATAAAATATAATTCACTTGTTGTTCTTGTATGTGTATTAGTTCTGCCTGAGCGACCTGTTCTTGTTGATGCTCTAAGTAACTTATACATCTTTGTCTTGTAATATATTCTTGATATAAATTTCTTAGTTCAGATTCTAAGTCTTCAAATTCTTCTAAGAATGCTGGTCTTTAAAGTTTAAACAAAATATTTAAAATGGGAGAAAATAGGTACCGCTATCTATATGCCTATATATAATTTTTAATTTACAAATCATTTTTAAATAATAATTAATCTTAAAAAATATATATAACCTAGTCTTATAGATATTTTGTATTATTTATAAATTGTGTATAAATATTTACCTCACTTGTTTCAAAGTTTGAAGTCTCTTTGAATTTCTTTCTAAATCTTCTCGTCGTTTTGCAATTTTCGCATCTAGGTTGGCTTCAGTTGCTGAAATATTTTTTATTAAATCTGTAGTGTGTTCAGTTTCTTTTTTTGTTTTCTGAATTAGTGTCTTAAGGCTTTGTTCAACTTCATTAATATCCAATGCAGCATTAACTCGGCTATCTCTGATTGGCCGTAGTTCACTTTCTTCTTCCAAAGAACGAAATAAAGCAGCACCTTTTTGAGTAATTTTTGATGCCAATTCTCTTGTCGTTTTTAGCTCATTGGCCTGACATAATATTAATGATTTACTTTAGCAACCGTACACATGTCCATTAGAAATTAGGTTTAAAATAGAATACTTTATAAGTTAAGTTAATTTCCAATTTGGTGAAACCTTCATCCTCGTAAGTTTGTTTTGTATTTAATGCATCGTTGAGTAATTCAGTTATTTTTAATAGTTCACCTACTGCATTTCGATCTGCTTGATACAGTTTCTTTACATTTAACTTGACATTGGTCTTAAGAACCTATAAAAATAATTTTTAAATGTTTTTGGACATTGTTTAAGTAATGTTTAGAATTAAACTTAGATATATTTACAAAAAATTCTACAATCGAGCGAATGAAATAAACTCGCTGTTCAGATGTTTCAATTTCTTGTGGTAAATTAGTGTCAGGTTCAAAACGCATAGCTAGCCAAAACAAAATTTCAGATACCAGACTAAAATTTGGACTATGGAAGCTATCCATAGATATTTGTTGATGATATCCTAATGATCGCATGACTTCAGTGAACTCTTTAAAAGTATATTGTAAGCATTAGCGTTTTAGAAAAGTAGGTACCCATGTATAAAGTTATGTACTTATGTCATTATCAATATTATAATAAACAATTGAATTACTTACTAAATAAATCCCTGTAAGACATATTAATATATTTAATATAATTGTTACTAAATGAGTAGGTAGGTTATTGCTGTACCTATGTGCTTCTGGCCAAAGGTAATAAAATATTTGTTGTTACTATTCGTTGCTATGGCTCTAGCCTCTATTGGTAGGTTTATGTAATTTCAGTGGTGGACGGTGGTGGATGGGGGTATACCGTAAAATAGGTACCCTGTTAGCTGTAAGTACTAATAAAATATACTATTTCTATATATATTTTGTATATTGTCTATTTATTTATCTATTCCATTTTTGTTGTTCTTCTTTATAATATGTCTACTCATTACTCATATTTTATTGCTATTCATGTTTTTATTATTATTTTACTAATTAATAATAACTACTCGGCGTACCTATGTCTATTTATGTTTTTGAATTATAGTCAAATATGACGCAGACACACAGTTTTTACGGAAATATAAAATGTATAATGTATACCTACTTATATTTTAATAGCACTCTAGTATATAGAGATTATCCTCAGTGGTGAGATGGGCCATTTAACTAGGCTATATTTATTTACTTACTGAAAATTAGAACCAATAAAAATAGAATTATTATTATATTTATATTATTATAGTATATAGCCATGCCTATTGCCTACCCGGCTACCCACGTTAATTTTCATAAGGATGAAGGATGAGGTCACTACACCGGTAAACATACGCATATAGCGTTCACGTGACCAAAACCTCAATATATTTTATTGAGATTTGTAATTTAACAAAAACACTTAACTCACACGAGCATGCTCATTGCTCAGTGACTATATAGTGAGGAACATTAATGATTAATATGTTGAAATAAATAAAACTAAAAATATCTTTCTTAACACGAAAAAAAAACACAACAGTGGAGAATTCTCCAGGCATGCTCAGCATGCGCCGCATGCTTGACAATAAAAACGTAATTAATAAAAATACAAAAATTATTTCATCATCAATAATATAATATCACATATTTAACAAAACCATAATGTATGACGAAAATGTCATCTATTTCTGTTATACTTATCTGTATTTATCTTTATCGTAACATTTACCGACAGCATGCAATAGCAGGCTGTATGCGCAAGCTATACAACGCGGTTTATCGCTGTGAAATACCGGTTAATCCGAGACCTCTCTAGCCGTGGTACTAACCACCCCAGGCATGCTCAGTCGGTTGCGCTTCGTCAATGAATTTTGTAATATAATTAAAATTAAATTAAAGTTTTATTTATAAATTAAATAGAACTATAATACATTATGATAAATGAGCATGCCCATACATCGGAGTCAGCATTCGCCACTGAAACACAATATCAACATAATAACTGACTTTAATACATTATGAACACATTTTATAATAATATATTTAAATAAACAGTTTTTCAAAATATATAGTGTTTAAGTTACAAACAACGAAAAATGTAAAACATATATTTTAATTTTTACCAATGTAATTTAGAAATTTTTACAGAAAATGACAAAATGTCAATAGCATAAAGAAAAATAGAAGCGGAAAATAATAATACCAGAAGATTAACAACCAAAAATATACCTAATCAAATGTATATCAATTTTGAATTTTAATTTTGAACTGTGCATTTTGAATCGTTAATTATTAATAATGTTTAAAGAAATCATTTTTACAGAAAATGACAAAATGTCAATAGAACAATAATTATTAAAAAAAAATAACACCAGACGAGAGTACTAGACATAATAAGCATGGGGACGGGGGAGTGGTACGTGATGGCCGGGTCTTGCTCTCCGTCACGATGGACCCTCGAGCAAACGCGCCATCGACTCCACTCGTCCGCCCATGGGACCAACCGGGAGAACGTATAGAGGTAACCAGTAGCCCCTTAAACACTTCGCCATCACGTACCACTTCCCATGCTTATTGTGTCTCGTCTGTTGTTATTTTTTTTTCTCTTTTCTATTTTCTTTATTAACTATTGTTCTATTTTGTCATTTTCTTATATCTTAGTCCGTGCATTAAACATTTGTGAAAATTAACAATTCAAAATTCACAGCTTAAAATTTAAAATTTAAAATGTTTTATATTGACATTTAATTGTCATTTTCTGTAAAAATTAACGATCCAAAATTCACAGTTCAAAATTTAAAATTCAAAATTGATATACATTTAATTTCATTTTTGGCTGTTAATCTTCTGGTATTATTTTTTTCCGCCGATCCACTAGCGACTAGTCGATGGTCTCGAGTGTCGAAAACCCCCGCGAGCTCGCAACACCGCTGACCACCATCGCGGAGGAGATCGTATAGTGCGACTTACCACCCGGACACAATGTGCTCTTTCACGTAGGTACCACTCCCCGTTTGCCACCGTCTCGTCTGGTGTTCTTCGGCCGAGGTGCGGAGTCGGGATTCTGTTAGCCGTTATTCACATCGGCAAAACAGACGTCCACCTTGTTTAATACCAATCCACACGGCATGGATATGCGTTTATCTGCTGCTATAACCTAACCTTTTTTTTATATACCCCCGGAACAATAGACATTCTGCAGTTCAGATCTCTCGTATTTCCGCTCTTCGCCGACGTTCTGCCTCGGCCGGCTGCATCCCGGAGTCCACCTGCTTGTCTTCGGTCTTCGCTCCGTCTCCATCGCCGAGCTCCTAGATTGCAGCCTGCCCACGCCGCGATTCGGACGTTCCGCATGGCTGCACATCCAAAATTTCGTCAAGAGCGATGACTGGCCATCGACATCACGAAGTCACCCAAACCTCCGTCGAACGCCTCATCTCCGTTGGCTATAACTTCGGGTTTGTAATCGTTTGAGTAACGACTAACGGCGTTTGATTTTGTCCATAAGAGCTGGGACAACGTCCATCACAGAAACGTCAAAATAGTCCCCAAGGATCTGGTCGTCGTATACTCTGTTCATGATGGTGAAAACTGTGTGTATGTGCTTAATGCTATTATTATACTCGAAAATGCAAAATATAATGAACGCAAAACTAGAATATCGTCCTAAGCTGTCACCGGAAAATACAAATATTTCCCGGACAACCGCGGGTGCCGAGTTGTTATTATTCCAGCCAGCGAGTACGCACACAATATGTTCTGTGATCGGTCGGCGTTAAGATTTCGTGCCTGTTTATATTTTCAAATACATTATATTATATTATTATTGATATACCTATACGGCTATACACGCGAATGCCGTTGATAGATATAATAATATATTATGTTATAATATTTTAACGAGGATTCGTATTTCGATTTGTATCAGGTGTAGATATACTGCACTACAATATAATATATTTTATATACAATTATACGAGGTAATATTACATAGGTAACTACTACCTTACTATTCTGTATTCAGGGCATGATGTACTCAGTCAATAAATTAGTCCTAATTTATGCTTTATTCTGGCTACTACTTTCAAATTTATATAATGTAGGTACCTATCTACTTATATGTTATAACTTATAAATTTGTAATATTCATCTTAGCTTTATAAAAAATAAAAATGTAATAGATAGAACCATGTAGGTATCGTTTTATTTTTTTGGAATAATCCACTATACCTATATTGGAATATCCACCTAGTAGGTACCTACGTTAAAAACGCGAACTTAATAAATTCAAAAACAAAGTTTGAAGTTTGAAAACATCAAACAAAAAAGTTGGCAAGTATGTAAGCGCTCTGCTTAGTCTTAGTACCTAGGTACACACACCATAGGCGCAAATAGAGTTTGAGATTTGGGGGGGCTAATATAAGGGTTAATATGGCCTTACTTTGATAATATTGAATAAGCTTAAAACAAAATTTAGGAAATGTTTGAGAGGGCTATATATGGACATTTTTGGGGGTTTAGCCCCCAAAGCCCCCCCCCATATTTGCGCCTATGTGTACATTGTACATAGGTGTCGAGCGTACCTCGCCATTGAGTACCTAGGTTAATATAATATTATACGATTACATATGACGCAACGTATTAAATTTGAATTCAATGATAAATTATGCATAGGTACAAAAAACGATTCTAAGTGATGATTTTAGATTAGACATATTACAAAATAAATTATATTACTACCTAAGTAGGTACATTTTATTGTAGATACCTGTTTTATTGCTACCTAGTAATGTATTTTTCTGTTAGCAATACAGTAAGGGTATTACGGTAGGTATAGTAAGTTGAAATAATTTTTTTCATTATTTTCATATTTTTTTAAGAGCAAAAACAAAAACCAAGCGTAAGAGACACTTTGTAACAATGATTCAAGTTTTTCTTACTCACAAACTAAAATGTCGTCACACATAAACCGTGAATAAATGTCGAATATTTCAAATATTTTTAAATATCCCAAAAAAACACATTTTTTTTTTAAAAATTGTATGTTTCTATTAAATGCTAATATGAATATTTGTTGAAAATTTCAAGTTTACAGTTATTTAATATTTATTATTACAAAAAAAAAAAACAAAATTAATGTTCCTAAAAACTATTTTTTCTTGAACAGGTCAATAATGGGTCAATTATGTACCATAATAATATAATATAATTTTATTATTATAAACTTTGTATTTGATAATTATAATAATAACTATAATTATTATTATTTGGTATGCTGACAAATAGATCCCTAGTCATCGATATTACGTCGTATTATTAAATTATTTTACATGTCGCCGTCGCCACCATTTTTTTTATCGACTGTATACCACTCAAATAATAAATTATAATCTATATTATTATCTATATATTATACGACGTGTTTAATATAGTACCATTGTTCTGAGCGCCTCTGTTGAGAATGTTTAGATCACGAACTACTACATGTAGTAGTTCGTGGTTTAGATTGAGAACATTAACCGGTCACTTTATCATTTTACCAAGGTGGATATATATATATATGTTCTATGTCACTACTCTATAATATCTTATCAATGAAATACAAATAATTATAATCTTAGTCAGATAATGAGAAGTGACTAGGTACAACAAATTATTATTCGTATTTCGTAATATTCGTAAGTTCAAAGGCTGACAAAGTTGTACTTTTACGTAGTAAACAATTTATTTCGATTTGTTTATTGTTAAGTGAATTATTCAAATATTACGACTAGGAGATAGAAATAAATATTTAAGTATTATTTTGAAAAATGTCTCAAGTAAGAATTTAAAATATTAGGTATAAAAAGTCAATCTATATAATAATATGATTTTTCATTTTGTAACATTGCAGTTAGATAAAATTGTAGCAGCGTATCGTATAGCTACGCAATACCCGGCAATAATATCTGCTAGAATACTTGATTGCTCAAAAACTTCTGTAAACGTTCATTCTGTTTGGGTTCAAAGGGTATTGGAGAGGCAAGCTAAAACCAGGTTCCGGCAAACTGTCTTTTCAGATTATAAGACTTACACTTTAACGTCACCACCTACTGATATAACAAACGAGTATAATAAATTAGACATAAAACCTAAAGAAATTATACACCACAAACCTACTAAATTAAAAATAAATTATATGCATTTAGGTTGATAAGCGCGCACTCAAAATCAACCAAGTATTTTTGTGTGGTTAGAGAAATCGAATCTGGAAAGGATATCAAACAGTACTTAGAAGTATGGGCAGATTGTTCTCTGGTAAAAAATTATGATTTGAGCGCTTTAGATGTGCATGGAAAAATTTATGCTGATGGTTAGTATTAATAATTAATACGTTTATTGAATTAATATAATTTATTATTATAAATTTAATTTAATATGTTTTGAACATTATTATTTTATAGCTGAATTTGGAACTTTGGAGTGGTCTCCTGATGAGACAAAAATTGTTTATATTGCTGAGAAAAAAGTCCCAAAGTCAGAACCATTTTATAAACAAAAACCTAAAGCGTCGGCCGATAAAGACGGTGTAGATAATAGTGACACTGTGCCGGTATACCTACTGATCATTTTTACAACTGTGTGAGATATTTATACTTAATAATAATAATTAATAATATGTAGGGTAAAGAATATGATTGGAGCCAAGATTGGGGTGAACAGTTGGTAGGAAAGATTACTCCAGTTTTGGTGGTATGTGATATAAAAACAGATACTATAGATGTTCTTTCAAATATTCCAAATGATGTTAATCCTGCTGCTGCAACATGGACACCTGATGGAAAAGGAGTCGTGGCAATTGGATATTCAATAACACCTCGTAAATTGGGTCTAATTTACTGTACTAATCGTCCCAGCCATGTATTTTCTCTTACATTAAGTGGTCAATATAGTAAGTTTATATTATTTACATTAAAAAAAATATACCTATTTAAATCTGTAGTTTTGTACTTATCTTATATCGATGAATCCAATTGTCATCTTTTTAATAAAGTTTTTAGTTTATATCATGTGAGCTAACAATTGTATTCTTAATAATATTTTTGGAAGATTACTTTAGTTATATTAACGCTAAAATATAAGTTCTGTGGTAACAAATATAATATAATCTAATATATAAAATTCTTGTGTCACAATGTTAGTTACCATACTCGAAATGGCTTGACAGATTTTTCTGAAATTTTATATGCATATTTAGTAGGTCTGAGAATCGGCTACTATCTATTTTTCATACCCCTAAGTGATAAGGGTTGTCCAGAAAAAAATAAAAATAATATTATTATTAAAATAATAATAGTGTATTATATATTGGTTGCTATTGGTTAATCGGGCATGTTTGTTGATTTGTATTATTATTTTTGTCAATATATATAATTATATATAAATTAATGTTTGTGTATAGATTATACCTCTGGGGAAATGATAGGCTAATATAAAAAGGGTTAAATTTGTTTTTTTTTATTTATTGGATTTTAGTACGGTTAGGTTAGGTTAGGATTTTGTACAAATTGATTATATTAATCCACTGTAGGTGGAATTAAGTAAAAACGACAAACTTGGTATAACTTTGATACTTAAATTTTAAGTATCAAGTAATATAGTAAATAATAACAATAAGTTAAATCATACACTTATGTACAAACAGCGATCGATTGCTTACCTGATAATATACTGCTGCGAATCTGAATTTTAATTCTGGGCAACAAAAAAGTTAAGATAAATCTAGAACATCATATAACGAATGTTAAATGACGCATTGAACAATTAACACATTTGAGTCATATACAGTTTGTACATTTAACGGGTAACGAAGTGCACGGGATCAGCTAGTAATGTATATTAACAGTTGACATATATTAGGTCAAGTAATGAAGTAACTAAATACCGAATTACATTACATATACTAAAAGTTATTCTGATTAGGTGATAAATAAATACCAGTAAGTTCTTCTAGTTCATAAAAAACGATTGAAGATTATAGATAAATAAATAATAATACAAGTAATAGATGGTAGGGAAGTATACATTCACATTGCATAACTTACATTTGAATAATTATATTTATATTTATTATTATTTTAGATGTATTGAGTTCCAATTCAGAACAATTGTCTGTGAAAACTCCCAGGTTCAATTTGAATGGCACAAAGCTTGTGTGGTTAGAACGCTTAGCAGGTGGACCTCATCATTCATGCTTTAAATTGATGTCTTGTAATTGGTCTACAAAAAAGGTTATTTATTTTAATTCAATTTTATTATTTCCTAAATATATGAAAATTGCGCTTAACATTATAAGTTAATATAATTGTTTGTTATAAATTTAGATTACTACAGTTGTTGATTTTGACACTAAAATACTTCAAGTCAACGATGAACAATTACCATTCTATGGCCTGTATAATCAAGGAATACCAAGTAGAAGTTGGCTGAATGATGACAAAACTATTGTGTTAAGCACTCCTCAGGGAGGCTCTATACATACATTTGCTATTGATACTGGTAATAGTTGTACTGCTTTATTAAATGATAAACCAGTTTTATGTTAAACAATATATTTTTGAAACCCTAATTATTGGTTATTTTTTCAGAATCTAAAGATATCCATTATCTTCCAATCACAAAACCGTTTCATGAATGTGTTAGTGTATTAGATGTTTGCAATGATGTTTTAGTTTGTTATAAATCATCGCTTAATAAGCCTGGACAATTATTTGCTATCAAATTTCTTTCTACGTTTGAAGCATATGATTTTACCAATATTTCCATTAACGAAATTTCGCCATCTCATTGTCTTCCTAATAGTGACAACTTTGTTGTTGAGCATGGTTATACTCTTTACAGTAAGATCCAACTAACTAAATTAATTACTGAGATCTGTAATAAATATTTAATTTAATTTATAGATAAACCTACTACAATTTTCTATGGACCAAAAAATAGTAATTGCCCTTTAATTATATGGCCTCATGGTGGCCCTCATTCGTCGTCTTTGGACTCTTTTATAGCTCAAGCTGCATTCTTTATTCAAATAGGTAATGTCAAGTTATAATAATATTTTCTGATATTTTAATCACAGCTGTTATTTATTGTTGATGTGTTATTATTAGGTTTTGCTGTTTTATTTATCAATTACAGAGGATCAACAGGCCTAGGTAAAGATTATGTTGAATCATTACTTGGTAACATAGGCGATGCCGATGTCAAAGATGTTTATAATGCAGTTCAATCCAATCCTATGTGGTCCAATAGGAAATTGGTGTTATATGGTGGTTCACATGGTGGTTTTTTGGTTACACAATTAAGTGGACAGTATCCAGTGAGTACTATTTCTACAAGGAATACATAAACCTTTCATTGTTGAATTCAATAATTTTTTTAGTAATTTTTCTATAGATATTAGTTTTTACACCGTTTCTTTGTCTTTGTCTAATCATTTGCCATAATGTTCATGTACACTAATAACACAATTAATATTTATTTCGATGTTTCCCGTACGGCCGTGTAAAGAATTTATTTTTTGGTAATAGTTTTAAATTTGAATAATATAATTTATTGCAGTCTGAGTTTAAAGCAGTGAGTGCTCTGAATCCAGTTACTGATTTGGTCACTATGTTTGGGACAACTGATATTCCTGAATGGTACGTTATATTTATAGCAGACATTTTTTGTTTCATGTAAACTGTTTTATTTTAGAATACATTTAAAGCTGTATCAATGAGAAATCCTTGTATTGATTTACTATCGCTTTTCATTACTTCTGATTTACCAGATTGGTAAGAATGATTTTCATCAGCAAGCCCATGTATAAATTTGTCTGCTATACACTTTAAACTTTTAAAAAAGAATGCAATCACTTATTATTACTAATTTGCAGGGATATTACAGAAGGTGGTTATAATTACTCTGAAGTAGATAGCTTGGCGAATTCCAAAGACGTTTTAATGAAATTAGCTGATTGTTCGCCGTGCAAAAACGTTCATAAAGTTCAAGCTCCTACACTTTTATTGCTGGGTGAAAAAGATTTACGTGTTCCTGCGTCCCAAGGTCTTGCATATTACCATCTTCTTAAGAAGCACGGTGTTACAGCTAGGTAAATTTACTTTACTAATCAGTTATTACTATAGTTTGAATTAATAAATATTTTTATTTCAGAGTGTTGATGTACAATGACTGCCATCCATTAAGCACTGTTGCTGCTGACATGGATAGTTCAATAAACACTGCATTATGGTTTAAAAAATATACAAGCGATGATTCAGAATAATCATACTAGTATAGTACAGCTATATATAATATTATCCATGTGTCCATTTATATAATATTGTCTATAACTGTTCCGCATAAGCTGCCAAATGAAAATACTAATTATTTTAGAGCACAATTTTTAATAATAAGAAGAATGTGATTAAATTCAATGTACCTATATCATTATTTATAAATAAAGTAGTCCAAATATTTTCTTATCATTTTATATTTCAACTGATAAATAATTTATTATCTTTACTTTTCTTAACGATTGAAAGAAAAATTACAAGTTAATTATTTGTCATAACTCATAATTATATTTTTCACTAATCGAAAAAAAAACCACAACTTTATTTTTTTAAATATTTAATTTGTTGATGACGACGACGTTTATAATAACAAAATAACTACATAATATTATATAGTCTTATAACTTTAATGTATCAATGTATGTAATAAATTTCAATTACTACTAGTACCTAATTAATTTACTATTTTTATTTTGTAAGTAGGTAACTTTTTTTCCCCGTGTTATCGAGAACCGGGGAGGGACTGGTTTTGGCATTTATTCTCGCCCGGTCCCTATCGTTTATTGTGCAAAAAAAACAAAAGTTATTTCACAGCAATAAGCATCCTGGAATGCACCCCGCTGCGCTATCAGTGTGTCCGCCTGGGAGCGGTGCTAGGTGTGCTTACGAGTAAGTAGGTACCTACTTTTGTGGTGTATAAGTGATCAATGATTGAAAGGTCAAAACAAATAAATAATATATTATGTTAAACCTTAAAATAATATTTTAACGACAAACGCCATCTTAAAATTATAGCACAAAATAATATGTACAAAAATAAACAAACATCACAGTAACGAGCAACGGCAAAATTACACAAAATCACGGTATAATCACTATTGTAAAATGCGGAATACTGCATTTAATAATTAATATTAAATTATTATCTATCTGAGCACTTTCCTTTGCTGGGACCTATGCATGACGCATATGACATGATCAGAGGCAGTACGTTCTGTTCGAAGCTCCCGACGAACAGATGGGCCCACGGGCCTCGAGTCCATACAGCCACGTCTTCACCGCCGTGTGTTTCCAGGGACATGGGCACCAACGACGGGTAAAGATCGAATTTATCACCTACACAGTTCGAAAATGTCGAAGGAAAAAAGAAAAACATAATGTAATATGTTATTCGTGGTAGGTAAGGTGCACGGTATACGGGCACCTATATATACTGGCTGCGGGGTACACAGAAACTAGCTTTGTACTTACCGTACTTGGATGGCTGTTTCTGGTACTTGTGGAACTTGGCGGACGGCCCGTTAGCATAACTTAAAATTGAGTAACTTTCGCCACCGCGGTCCACACGCTCGATGATCTTGTCACCTCTGGATGGATATCCGTTTATGGTCATCGTGTGCGAATGGTCTGACGTAACCACGATCAACGTGTCTTCAGGATCTGTGACGGTGTCGGCTACGTCCACAGCTCGAGAAAAAGCAATAGTTTCGCTTAACGCCATGTGTGCCTAATAGTAGATGCACCGTATATTATATAGTGTTGTATTTTACGTCTAAGTTCAAATTAAATAGGTACCTATACAGCTTTACCTACCAAACAATTATTTTTTATAAAGCATACACAAAAGCTCACAAAGATATTATAGAATAATAGCTTACCACGATATACAGGGGGATTTTTGAAGCAGCTCACTCTATTTGTATGCTTAAATTATGCTTATATTCAAATTTCGTCTTGTGGAATTTTTAAATACACTCGTATTTTTGAATCTCTAATATTTTTTGAACCACAAGTATGATCCTGTGACAATACAAATTAACCGTTTTTCAAATAGGACCTTCCCCCCTTTTTCATTAAACATATTATGCAAATATTTTTTTTTTGAGGATTTCGATGTATCTAAATCAAAATTCAAGCGAGTAGTTTTTTAGATACTTGATACTGTGTATATTAATTTAATTATATAATTAATTTCCTTTGGATTCTCAGTCACATTGGTATATATAGGTAAGAGGTTACCGATTATTTGGCCAAATCTACCTCTAATCTAATCTTCCCTTCTCTTACTTATCGGTTATCCCTTTTAAAATGTTATATATGACGTAATGTATGGTCTTCTCACTGGAATAACATACCTGCGGACTTTGTTTCAAGATATAGCGCCCAATATCATAAAAAATACTGTTTAATAACTTAAACATAGACAGATACATCGTTAAATTTAATCGTCTACCTACGTATAGGAAATTCCTTACTACCTACGCACAGTCACTCTTTTAAACTTGGACTAAACGACTCGCTTTTTTGTACACTTCAATCCAATTAGTGTATATTCTGCGTCGTCCTTTATACTATGCAAGCTAAAAGACAAATTCTATTTAATTATCTTAAATCCCTTAAGAGGACGTCGCATCTGCATATATTGTCTCCGTCGAACGTCTTAGGGCCAGTATTAGGTACAATCATCGGTATGCTTCGATTACGCTTAACCGACTGATAACAGATTTTATTACCGGCCGGTTAGGAGTCGGTTAAATTTAACGGGAGATGGTAATTCTGGCCCTTAGTCACGTACGACATATCAAATCATATTTGAAAATGCTCATAATTCACTTAAAAATTAAACACCAAAGAGAGAACGCAGCCGTAGCCCGTAACTAACCGCAAGTCGGTTCTAAAATCCAACTGATACCTTTTGTGATGGAAATAATATTTTTCTTAGTGTCTTCTTCATTTGCGCAAATAGGGGGGGCTTGAGGGGCTTGAGTTGGCTTCTTTGGTACTAAGCAATATGGCCTATGGGAAGGGGGCTTGAGCCCCCCCAAAAAATTTAGTCAATTTGCGCCTATAGTCTTCTTTTCTCCCCTGTCAAGAGGTTATGCGCACGCTTATATGGCATAGAGTAAAGATTATGTAGATCTTATTGTCAGTATATTACTATATCGTCTAACACTTGGACGTGCCATAGGGCATAGGTCGGCGATTACAAAGATTAATTCGAGAATTTCAATCGTATATATAAAAATAACTCATTGAACACTATAGTAATATTATTTATAATATTATATCTTTAATCTTATAAATTACTAGCAGATCCCGTCCACTTCGTTGCCCGTAAAATGTATCAACTCTATATGACTCAAACTTTGTTCATTATTGAATTTAAGTAAACTTATTTTGTTTCAATAATTTATTTACTTGGCAAGGAATTCTCTAGAATAGTATATAGATTAATATTTTTAAAATAATAATAAATTATATTTTAATAGTCCTTCACTATTTATCTGATTATTTTATTCATCATACTTTGTTTCTTTTAAGAAATAATTCCTCGCCTAGTAAATAAATTATTGAAACAAAATAAGTTTACTTGAATTCAATATAGGTACTTAGCATTTATTCATGATATCACATCTTTATAGTGCTTAAAGATCTTATATTTTTTTTACTTATCCATTTTTACACGTAGTTTACGAAGGGTTTTTGTTGTTATATGTAGGTATATTGACAAAAGATCATAATACAAATCAACAAACATGATTAACTAATAACAACCAATATATTACACACCGATGGATTTTCCTAAAATTTTCTTTCATATGAACCTTTTCCGTGAAATACTCTTTCGTTAAAAAAGATAATCAAGAAGATATGATAAGTAGTTCCAGAGTTTAGCCTGTTCAGAAATTTCATTTCACATTTTTATAGTTAGATATTATATTATAATTTATATTTAAAAATTAAAGCAAATAGTTTTTTTTTATTATATTATTATTATATTATATTATACAATTGATTAAAACGATTCACTATAATTCTGGATTAAAATTTCTAGAAAGGATCATTTTATACGACGTCACTCATGGCAACCATTTATAAACAAAAATTTCCATCTGAAATCTCAAAATTCCCGTTTGAGCACCTCCCGGGATTGGTCCTCTACTTTTAGCCTATCTTTTAAGTTGGACCAAATTACACATAATATAAAAATTTCATCAAGATCGCTCCAGTAGTTTCGGAGTTTATCCTGGACAAACACGTGACACGAGATTTTTATATATATATATAAGATAAGATAAGATATTATATTATATGCATTCTAGAGGGCCCCGCGGTCTGATAAAATAGTAACGTAGTAAAATTATAAAAATGTTTGTATTCATCAATAACTAAATAACTTTTATATAATTTGACTACAAAGTTCAAAATTGTGAGAATATAATGCAATGACTTAAATGGGAGGGGGGGGTGGAACCAACACCAAGTGGCCCCTTTACAAAGTTTTAGCGGTACTGCACAGTGCACACTATTAAAACTGATGAACGAAAATTTGCTATGTCGTACATGTTAACAAGACGGAGACAACGCATATACGAGTGCGACGTCCTCTTAATATTTCTTTTAACCTTGACTCTATAGTCTATTTTATCATTTATCTCTATATTAACATCAAATCTGTACCGGCTATAAAAATGGCAATCACCTATTCTTGAGGCTGGCCTTATGAGTTAGGTAGTCAATATTGTGTTGACATAATACTAATTCTATTTTTATAGTATTTTAGATTCTGAGCGGAGCGAAGAATGTATTGGTTTCACAATGATGTTTATTTCTTTTTTATTCTGTAAACACTTTTTCTCCCCCTAAACTTGCTCAAAAGTATCAAGTGTAGCATCTTTTATGAAAGGTAATGTTCATGAGCTAGTACTTTAAAGAGGTCATTTTTTGATTTTCGAAACGGTACTCGAAATAAAAGCGGTTAAAAGAGAAAAAACGTACGATTTCACGATATTATAATATTAAATAATCGCGGATGACTTTTTCTACCAGAAATATTTCTTAAAATGAAAATTGACAAGATACCTTTTTTGTTTTATTTTGAATTTTGTTCCTTACGGTTTAAAGTTCAGAAAATTCTAGCCATTTTTGAGCTATTTATAGACATTTTAATTTTGGGAGTTTTTTTGTTGTAATTCGGTTAAAAACATTCATAAAAACTTGAAATTTGGGTTGTTTACTTATTTTAGCCTTACCTAAACCTGATTAAAACATTTGAGCGACTTTTGAGCTTTATTTATTTTATTTTTTATATTTTTCATTTTTATGATATTTTCTAATTATAAATTTGTTTATCACCATAGAAATGAATAAAATTAAATAAAAAAGATTCCCTTGTCCGCTCAGAATCGTTTTTTATCGAATGCAATCGTTGCATTCAAATTGTATACAGTAAAATTACACTATCCTGTCCGAGGATCGAAGGGACGATGGACAAACATCCACCACCAAAAGTACAGCAGTATATAGTGACCCACTTGTAACCTACTGTACAGCAGAGCGACATCCACTTACCCACTTTTTTATTTTACTGTAACTTAAGTTATTATAGTTGTATAATAGTGGCTTAGATACTGTATGTAAAGGAAAGTATGTCTATAGCAATGGGTTAAGTAGACATGGGGGCTTAGACGATTTGAAAAAGTTAGTTAGATTTACACTAGTTATATATAATTACACTATATCTAATATTACAGGCATTAACAAGTAGTTATTATTTTTATAAAACCATATTTAAGGTTTATTATCTTTAGTATTAACATTTTAATATCTCAGAAACTAGGTACTCATTATAATTTGTAAATAGAAGTTTGTATTGCCACGGGATACTCCTTAAGTAGTACAAAAAATATCAGACATTTGAAAATATAGTCTTCAGGTATATACTTAAAAATTCTAAAAATAGGAATTTGAATGTACTTTAAATGTACTATTAAAGGACACAATGGGGGTAGCATGCTTAAGAAATCGCCCTGTATATATACAATTATCCTATATAGTGTGTAACATGTACCCGCGTGAAATGCCAAATGCGCTTACCAAATTTTGATGATGCGCATGATCTATTCTGCCACCCTCGACGAATAGTACATATCCGTTTTCGTTCTTCCGCAACACCTCGATAGCTGCCATAGTCATTTCGCTAAGTGATGGCTCGTCTCTCTCCACTTCCTTGGTGCCGGTGTAAGACATATGACTCATGGAGAACAGACCTTAAATTATAATTATTCAATTTAAATTATATTATATTATTGGTAACAGTTTACTTCAAATGACAAATGCATCGATATTTATATTTTATTAGATTCTACACCAAAGGAAGTATTCTACAGCTTATTAAAATTATAAACCAATATACCAAATTAAAAGTATATACCGGTAGGTAGGTACCTATTTAAAATTAAAAACTTGATTCAAATTGTTGTTTTGAAAATATAGACTAGTGGTTGAAAAAAAATAAAGGCGTTGATATAGGCAATTTCAAAATTGCGTGCATCTTAAATTTTGTAAAATTAAATGATACTTTTCGAAATAATGAGTGTTGTAATATCTCATATTCCCATGTAGGATAAAAGTACATACAATAAAAATAATATATACATGTAGGTACTACAAAGTAATTAGCAGGGTCATCCCGAACAAAAATTCATGATTGGTGATGGGGGGGGGGGGGTTGTAGACTCATTAGTTACCTAACAGTTTGTCCACGTCTTTTAAATTCACATCCGACAGTTCCGTTTTGTTTTTCACATATTCGTATATTTGGTGGTTCTTCATCATGCGCACCTTCCACTCGGCGATTAGGTCTCGGCCGTCTTCTCGATTGCCGTTCATATTTTTCGGCAGGAACTCTTGACGACCACCCCCAAGGATTACCTGAAAACCACATATTATTATAATTTAAATTATCAGAAAATCTTTAGTCCAACTAAAAAGTCGTTTTTTTTGTACATCCAACTCAATTCCGGGAGATTGAGTCACCAGTTGTTGAGCTATGTCCAAACAATCATCGGGTGCACTACTTTCCCAACCTCTGTTAGCCGAGTGAGCGTAACCGCCAGCTGGCGACGCGTGCGTTACTCTGTGGATGACAAAACAAATAACGTGAATGGAGAGTATTAAATCTAAACCAGGACAATTATAATTAAGGCTATATCGCCCATCTGGGTCGAAAAAATGTTTACAGTGTATATTTCAGGTTTTGAATATAACTTACTCATCTAAATTCCAATATTATATTAACATTTAAAGTCAACTTTCAAATAATATATGTATATTTATACAAAAACAATTCACCGCAATCATGCTCATCCCCATTTTTCTTTTAATAATGGATTTATTCAAATTCTGAATCGTTAAGTATACAGGACTATATTTCAAATTATTTAAATTATTTATACCATTTAAGGACTATACTGTGAACGATATAAACTTATTTTTTTTAAATGTCAACCAACCTCTTTCATTCGGTAAGTGGTAACTAGCGAGGTACTCGTTCAAATTTAGATTGAGATACATCAACATTTTCAAAAAAAACATTTTATTAACGATTAACAGGAAAAAAGGGGTAATTCTCATTTAAAAAAAAATAAGTATAATAGTATATACAGAGCACAAAAAACTCGTAATTCGTAAATCGTAATGTTTTTACATTATGTTTATACTTAGGTATATAAAAATAATGTTCATAATATTGATGCACTACTAGGTACCGCTAGTACTTAAAAATTCAAAAAATCAGTTAAAATTAATTAATTATTAAAGGAAAAATGGAGTGCCGAGTGAGCATGCTTGGTTAATCCAACAGAGG